>NC_091944.1:27079831-27379831 GCF_041260155.1 Ptychodera flava | reverse complement strand
GTTTACAGACAAATATTTCACTCTCTGGTCATCAGTGGTTTCCACTCATAGAGAATGTCATGCCAAATTTGACATTGGTAAAATGGAATCCCTTCCACTGACTGTTGATGGAAAACATTGGACAATTTCACTTTCGCAACTGTAAGTTAGAATGTTTCTGAAAATCAGGATCGAGTCCTGTGTCCATTTCTCCCATTCACTCGTTTCTGATTCGACCTGATTCTTTTCAACCAAAATGAAACCAAGTTTTTGGTAATACGCCGGATCAAAAATAGTGAAACAAAAAAAAACCCAACTAATTTGCCCTATTACACTCCCATCTAGACAGTGTCCCCCATATTACCTTTCAGAAAAAAAAGCTACCTCCCGGCATTACAATATAAGACTGACTTGCATGAAATTCACTATCCTTACATTGTTCACTGGTTGACCAGACACCCTTTAAACTCTTTCAAAAGCAAAAAAACAAGTCAAAATTTAAAAGTATTTTGCCAAGCTGATGGATACCTTCAGAAACAGTTTGCTTTTGTTGGTTGGCCAGCAAGGCATGATTAGTCTGTGGTCAGTAACTATAGTTTGACAGCTACAGCAAGAATAAGAATACAGAAAATTACAAAATTTTGAAAAGAGCATTACGAAGATGCATTATACGAGGAAGCAAGCAGAAGCATTACAATGAAAAGGATGTGAAATACGATGTTAGATATTAGGGGTATTACGTGCATATGATGCAGTGATGGTGAGAATGTGTGTGTTTAATATTTAACATATGTGCCCACAAGGATCAATGTCTTTTTAGTCTTGTTTATTTCAAATAACTGTGGAAATTCACAACATTTGATGATTACAGAGACTTTGACAATGATAATGTACACCAAAGGAAATGGATAACAGTTGAGTTACATTAACATTGGAGTTAGGTATGTTACATTGAAGGTGTAAACATTCACCAGTCGTGACACCAGAGGGCAACCTTCCACCGAGGTCCATCTATCCTTTTTGCAGTCGATAGTTGAACGAAAAGGTTTGCGCTCAGTGAGAAGGAAGTCAATAGATGTTCAGTTTATCAAGTCAAAGCTTGTCATTTTATCAGCTGAGGATTTTTAAAATAATATCTGGCACACAAGTTTTTAATGAAACGTTTTCGACAAAACCAATTGTCAATTAAGGGTTTGTCAGCGTTCAAAAAATTAGTGATTTGTTTCTCATCTTTTGTCCCTTAGAAAAATGAAACCACAATGTGATTTCTTTAAGTTTGGGTTCTTTTTCAATTTTTGAGTTCACAGGCATATCAACATGGAACAGAATGTTTACATGCAGTGGTAATTCTGACATGCAGAAAGATGAGGACAATAAGTTTACTGATCAGAACTGTACACTTTGTACATGTACTACTACAAACAATGACATTTTAGTGGTGACACTGATGGTACACAGTCTTTTCTTTAATCGCATCAATTTTGTCCAAGCAAATGCAAATAGTGTGCCTGAATACGAAAAACAAACCCTTTTCTTGTTATTTGTTTATCATTTTATTCAAGTTGGTCAGCTGTAAATGAACTACTTTGACAATTTTAAACGTTCTTACTTTAAACGTTTCTCACATGACAGAATCACAAATAACAAGCCCTCATTACACCAAAATGTTAGTCTCTCTACAAAACAAGAGGAAGAAGATTACATGTTGTAAAATGTGATTTGAAGTTGAAATCGGATGATTATACAATAAAACACATCCACCAATACAATAACAGTGAGTGAAATATGGTAAGTTTAACTGAAAGAAATGCATGCATAAAGTTACAACAACAACATGGCATTTGACAAGTGAAAGTTGAGAAAATGAAAAATCTCAAAGAAGAAACTAGCTAATCAACTTAAAGAAACAGTAGCTGTACCTTTTCATGATTTTTTTCACTATTTTTGTTTTTAATAGCAACTACTTTTTGGTTCGTCTTCCCGAAGTATGCTGAGATACACAGTATTCAGCTTGTCAACTCAGCCTGTACATGTGTAAACTGAATTGTTATTGTTGACAATTTCAATTCTGGTCCAGACTAGAATGAAAATGTTAACCATAACAGTGCACTTAAAACATAGAGATGCTATGTTGCCCAGTTAAACAGTTGGTGTTTCAACATGCTCCGGGGAGTAGAACAAGAAACTAGCTGATAATATGTAAAAACAAAAATTGTGAAAAAATCATCGAAAGTTACAGCTACTGGCCCTTTCGAAAATTCTTGTTAATAGAAATTTCAGTAACATTCAAAGACACACACGGAGAGAAAAAGATAAAAATGTTTTTTCTCAGATATAGAAAAATTATACAGAAAGAGTCTCTTGTGTATTGGAACGTATCATTTCAGTTGCCATGACAACTCAACCTGGTTTCATGTGCTTACTCTAGATATGCATCTTTAGATGATATGGAGTGTTGTCATGGAGACAGGCACAATGACACAAAATGTAAGTAGTTTGCACTCTTCACAAGGGGTCAAAGTTCAACTGAAGAATCTACAATCTCAGAGACAAAGTTTGGTTTGAAGCACTTGGAAAGTTATAAGGAAGTACACAAAAAATTCAAAAGTAAAGGGAATTGCTTCTAAACCCTTTCACCCCCGAAAATTGTTCAACCCTGTTTCTTTTCTATGGCAAAGCTGGAAATCTACACTGTGAAACTGGGGAGTAAAGGGTTTAAAATGGCAGGAATTTTACTGCAAATCAACAGGATAACCACTATTTACATTGATGTCAGACCTGTCAATCACTGTTGCATGGAATATGTACCAACACTGTACAAAATCAGCCTTTACAACGAGACGAACTTTTCACTCGGTGGTACACACTGTTTTACTCTTTGGGATAGTTTTGTTATATGAAGAGGAAGACAAAGTCTCGAAAAAGTGAAGCCAGTTGTTATTGACAGTAACTATGACATTCAAGCACTCAATATATGACTGAAATTGTGTGGCAGATGCATCATGGGAGTGAATACGTCTTTGAAGGTCCATGCAACTGACATAAAAGGAAAAATAATCTTGTGAAACCTTTGTAACATGTTGGTTGATCATACAAACATGTATAATTTTACAGCAAAGTACGTTAAATCTGCCGCAAATATTTGTGACAATTCATGTTTTTCAGTAATTTGTATTCTGGGCATGGGTGTTCTTTCCTTGATTGTTCATTACGCATTAAGTGAAAAATAATTGTCAAAATTGCATTTTCTGAACTGATCACACACTTATGTTTTATATTGATGTTTATCCAGAGATACCAGGCAGTTACTGAAGATTTCAATTGATTTTTAAAGCCTAAACATTCACATTTACTAGTGTACTTACTGTTACCACTTACATAACACAGAAAAAATGTACAACTAGATTGAATCAAAACATTATTTCAATATTCACTATTCTCTCTATACACACAGAGATAGTATGGTATCAATGACCATCAAGCAGTTTAGCACCAATTACGGTAAAATCTTCAAATAAGATTGCAGCTCCTACATAGAGGGGTAATTCTGAGGAGTGACATGATTGTTGGTACAACACTTTGGGGGGACATAGCGGGCCATTCATAAAGCTGATCATAGACCCTCGAGAAAAAGTTTTTCTCGAGGGTCTATGAGCTGATCCACACGACGATATGCAAATCAAATTTCTTTCAAATCATGACCAGACGATATGCTCAAGCTGATAAAATTCAACTGAACAATACAACTAGCACATCATATGGTCCATAACTCTTAAAACAGGTTTTATGAAACTTTAGAGGTGAAAGGTCAATTCTTGGGTCACTACAGGTCACACTGAATGACCTATCAGTGTCACATTGTTTGACACTGAATTTTAGAGAGAATTTTTAAATAAAACTTCCTCCTATCAACATCAATCAAATCAGACTCTTCCCAAAAGATAATCTCAGCTAGTTCAACACAAATTGGACCCTGTTACTATTTGAGAATGCATGCGTACACTGATCTGCGCATATCCCAGAATTACATTTCATTCCCACAATGCAAAGCTATAACATTACCCTATACATTAAGATGGGGGCCCGGACAGACAGAACACACTGTGATATCTACTCTACTGTTAGACAAACATGACTTTATCTTTACTTAGAGCTTTAGAGAAGGCTGCTTGGATGCTGGCGAAGACAGCGTCTGGGGCCAGTGAGGCGTCTACTTTGGTGTGGATTCCCTTCTTCTGGTAGTAGTCCACCAGCGGAGCTGTCTGCTTGTGGTAGGCCTCCAGACGAGATTTCAGGGTCTCAGCATTATCGTCTGAACGCTTGATCAGTGGTTCACCTGTCACCTGCAAAGATACCACATAGCTATAAATATCATGGTACTTAAGGAGTTAATGTTTTTGTGTTATAACTTACCTAGGGGCCCTTGATGATATCATGGGTGAGTTATGTAAGGGACCGTCTCAGATTGTCGCAGAAGTTCAAAAAGCGAAATTCATTCGTTTAGGGGGGGGGAGGGGGTTTGACCTCCATTCAATTAGTGAACTTCACTTTCGCACTTTTATTTTGTGATCACAAGTTTTCGTGTGTTTATTTTAAATTGAAGAAAAACTGCACACTCGTGCCACAAATTTGTAACTCTTTCCATCTCGTTTGTGCCCCACACACAATTTACCGATAGTAACACTGTATCCTAAACCTTTAATTCATCAAATTCTACAAAGACAAAAGGATCATTTTTTAAAAATGTGCTATTTATAAGCGTATGCTCTAACCACTAGATGTCTTTATTCTCACTTGTATGCACCTGGTCATAGTCGTTTTAATATGATTGAACATGCCTGGGCCCACTTGTCAAAGTTTCTCGCTTATTTACCGCCCCTACCAAGTACAAATTGCGTGTTCACAAAGACAAAGAACATCACTAGAGATGCAAACAGGGAAAGTAAAATAAAACGAAACTTTTATGCAGTAAAATGCCCTGTTAGTACTCAAATCTGATCGATTACTTTAATTGTATTGTTGCAAGGGGAATACGTATTTAGTAGCTATAGCAAAATGCAACATTGTACTCTCAGGCAGACATGAACATTTCGCACTTTTAAAGTTTCGTTTAGGGGGAGGGGGTTTTGATCTAAACGAAGGAATTTCGTTTCTTGAACTTCTGCGACAATGTGAGACGGTCCCTAAGGCTATGAGGTATCATTAGACTTGCAAATTAGTTGAGTTTGTAACATCAGTACAGATGTCCAGATGTCCAAGACAGGAAACAACGGGCATCACTGAATTTGAAGTGGAAGAGTAACAGTATGATCAATACTAAACGGGCCAAAATGTAGTTTAAATTTCAGTCAATTCTCAGTATGTGGATTTCAGAGGCTGAATATTGACATGTACACATTATACAGAAGAAGTGATGTAATCTGGAACATGTACGGTCAAAGAAGATTTAAGACTAAAATATATGTGTGAAAAAGTATTTTCTGAGACAATGATTTCTAGTGAAAGTAAGAAATCATGAAAGTGTTGTCAGAATAGAAAATGCAGAATGACAGAATGTCTGTATTTCTGGGGTATCACATGTTTCACAGGAAAGATACAGTGAAACCTGTCCAGACTGGCACCCTGGCTAATCTGTACTTTTTTCCTCAGTCCCTTTCACATTGGCTCCACTTTCAAAGAACCTCTGCAAACTGTACCTCTCAAAACTGAACGCTTCTCTCAGTCCCTTGCAGGTTCAGTTACAACAGATTTACTGTACCTCAATACATCTACATGAAATACTGTATTATAACTTACATCATCAGTCATTGGTACTTTAGGGGGGCTGAACTCCTCATGATAGGATCTGCCACTGGCTTTGTGGATCAGCCTGCCGGTGATACGACGCACCAAGAGACTATCCTCAATGCCAAATTCAATGACGGAATCAAGCTTGCCTTTCCTTTTGTCCAACAGTTCATCAAGCTGAAACAGTGAGACAGAGGTTGTTAAGCCATGATGACAAAACATCTGATGACAGTAAATTATCGTGATGAAGCTGTCAATGTAAAAGCAACATAGCGCAAAGTTCTCACTGGGTTGGAAACACACTAGTGGTGACAAATTTACATAACAATGTATGATTTGCATATTCTTTTGCTGTGAAAAATTAATTCTTTTGTATCGTTATAAGCATATCAATAGATTGCTCAGAAAAAAATGGCCGGTTTTCTATCTTGTTCCTATCTTGTATTATTTCTATTCACAATGCATTGTCTGAAGCAAGGAATATACGGTACAAGCACTGTATTACACAGTATCCATTTTATCACACTTGGTCTCTGCTGTAAAAAATCTCAAGTAGTCAAGCCAGAAAGTTAAAGTTCTATAACCGTAAACAGTACTACTTTTAATCATGATGAAGTTTCATTTATTTATTGTTTTTAAAGCATTTTGTCATTCTCCTCTCCAAACCACTTTAAAATTCAACCTGTCAACAGAGTGTGTGAGTCGATGTCTGTAGTAATAATGTATACTGTACACAACGCATCGAGTTTGCTGGATAAATACTCTGTCAAAGATTGCAAAATACTACACAGAAGAGAAAAAGACAATGTAGTTGCTTTGCTGAATAAATAAAGTGAAAATATCTTCATAGGTTGCAGCCATTGTCCCTTTAACTGTGTCTTGTTCATGTGAATTCATTGGAACCACAAACACACACTCTGTGGTGATTCTTGATCCCTTGTTCGTCCATTGGCTGCAACCCTTTCACCATCGTAGTTTGGCCCAAACCTATTGTTATCAATGGTGAGTGTGGACCTGTTTACTTAGAATTAGGGTTGAACAGATAAAATTACCACCTGTATCTTGACCTTGCAATTTGTTAAATTCAATTTCATTCACCTTCTCTGCTTGTGTCACTGTTCTGGGAAATCCATCCAACAGGAATCCATTCTTGCACTCATCTTTGTCCAGATTTTGGTCGATCATCTGGACGACCAGGTCGTCACTGACCAGCTGACCAGCGTCCATTACCTTCTTGAGTTCAAGACCAAGCTCTGACCCGGAGGCCACCATGGCACGCAGCATGTCACCGGTGGCCAAGTGACAGACACAGTACTTCTGTGCTAGTAATGGAGCCTGTTACCAAGTAGAAATATAAAGACAAAAATGGTATGAAGAGAAATGTTTGAAAAATGTGACTCCCATAAAATGTAACTACAGCAGTCAAATTTCAAGGAATGTATGATGGGGTCAGTAGTTGTTACTTTGGATAATTTTTTTTCACTATTTATTTTTTAATGCCAACTGCAGTTTCTTGTTCTACTCTAAAAGCATGTTGAGATACAGTATTCAGCTTGTCAACTCAGCCTATACATAATAGACTGTATTGTTATTCTTGACAAGTGAATTCTGGTCTGGACTAGAATTCAAACATACGCAGTAATGGTGCATGGGTATAGATGCTGTGTTTAGTAACAAATTTTGGGGAGTAGGACAACAATTTGCAAATGACAAACAAAAGAAAAAGCAACAAGGTCAATATGAAACATTGAAATTCTACATTTTAATAGCGTTGCTTCACATATTTGACCATGAAAGCAACTCTCAGTGAAATGCACATTACACCATTGCCATTACCTTACTACAGGCTATGGTGAATCTGTACATGTATGTAGGTATACAAATTTGAAAGGATCACGTTATCTGGGGCTGACATGGCAATAAATTTGCTGGTAGCTGTTGATAAATTTGCAAAAAATTTCTGCTGTCTGTCTGAATTATTTTTCTCTACTTAAACGTCAGTTCAGTTTAAATTTATGATAGTAGTAGAACAATCATATTTTGTGCAACAATCCTTGTTGGGAAAGAAAAAAATATTATTTCACATGAAGAAAGCATTATGAAGACATGAATATTTAATTTGGGTCATTTCCATTTCACAGTCTTTCATCACAGGACTATAAAAGTAGTGGAGTATTGCTTCCACTCCACAGTCTATGAATTTCCCAAACACAGCTCTGATTCTGCTTCAAAACACAATTTAAACACACAGTACTTACTTCAGCATATTAAAATTGTACCATCATGACATACATGTATACCTTACTCACTGACAAGAAACATTCAAGACAAGCGATATATATTAAAGTAAAAGATAAGTGTCATAGGTCAAACATTCATAAACCTCAGCACTCTGGGAATGTTAAAAAGATTCATGAATATTCATATCACTTGAAATTCAACAAGAAAGGAAGTCACTTGCGTTTTTGTCCTAGGTTTTGTTTTGGTTTGTACGCTTCTAAAAATAGCACAGTTGATCTTGTTTTTAAGTTCTGCTTGGTTGGTCAAAGCAATCAAACCATGACACAGATACACGTAGGCTGTAAAAGAACAGTCATTTCTAGTACCATCAATATCAGTCTCTCTCCCGGCAAAACACAGACTGCTTGCTTCTTACAGCCATGCAGCTTTCAACCTTCTGTAGGAGTTCCTAATTTAAGTCACTAGCCATGTACATTTTTGAAATGGTGATTTTGTCTATTTTAAGAAAAGATCCCCTCATTGTGATGTACACCATGATGGATCATCTCCAGAAAAGAACCACTCAACATATACGAGAAACTGGATGATCCATTGCTCCAGGGTGCTCCCAATGCTCTGCTCTCCCTCCCAACCCTGCCCTCTGTTCTGAGAGGAGGGGAAGGGTGGGGAGCACCCTTGAGCAACAGATCTCCCAGTCTATATAACCAGCGGCCAAAATGCCTCTTTCAATCCGAATTCATTGTTGAAAAGGTTTTGACACAACATCAGGCAATGGAAGTAAACGCTTTCATGATGATATACAGAACATGGTCTGTGACTGAATCCATGAAATATGGCATTTGAATGAAGGAAACTTGAAACTGCGACTGACTGAGTTTCATGTAGGGCTCTATGCATGAATGCTGGGAATCTATGAGTAAAGTATATGGGCAATATCTTACATGGGTGTCTGTGACCTATTAGTATCATCATTTGACCTTTGCATAATTTGTAATAAGATAGACTGAGAATGAATACTTCAGTATCATGTTGTGTTAATCTCTGCATTTTCTACTGTATGAACACAAAAGTAGCAATGTCATCACTGGTGTCAGCTGCTGAAAGCATCGATGAGGGTTTGGCAATTAGTTTCCACTAGCACAGTCACGGTCAGTTACAACAAATCGACAATTTACCTTTCCATTTCAAAATGCAACAGGTATGATCATCCAAATTATTCTCAGACTTTCATTTGACAAGCTTGAACAAAATAATTCCATGTTGTGGGCATCTTATAAAATTAACTATTCAAGAAACTTGTCAGCAGTGTTTGATATTGATGAAAGCTTTGACAAAAGCTATGATGTTACTCTCAGATCAAATATTCATAAATCTATTATTCATTACGACATACAGTAAATATTTTATTTGCTGAAAATAATACTGTAGATAAACAATGCAATTGTATGTTACACTGTACAATGGGAGCAATGAAAGCAACGTTTGAAGGTCAGTTTTCACAAATAAAATGAATTTTACATTTCCTCAGTATTGCTTCACATATTCAGGATGGGATTGTAGGTACTCATAAATGTAAAGTTAATGCATGTACAGAATTGCTCAGCTAACATGTTGCTTGTTATTGGATGAAATATGCAGAAACACTCAGAGGACTGCAAGTATTTTACTCTGATACATTTCCTATGCTTCAAGTTAGAACATTAAAGGTCTGGTGAAATGGTCCCGGTCGTGTGAAAGAATATCTTCCAGGAGGTCAATACTATTACACTCGCAACAAAATTGCAACCTAAAAGTACGCGCAAGTGTTAATTTTTTTGATATTTCTATGCGCGGCTTTCATGGGGTCATTTTGCGACACTCAGGTCACGCCCTCAGCGGGAGTCAAGGTTGGCCGTCTGTGACGTCACAGGTGTGTTCATTTACATCGAATAGCGGTCCAACGCCGCCTTATCTCTGCCCGGTATCCGCTAACAAAACAAGCTTCGCGCTGCCCATTCGCCACATTCGCCAATGCGAATCGAAATCCGAAGTGGCGAAAAAAAATCGATCCTAATTCGCCACAGTGGCGAAACTGATTTTTGTTTAAAAAATATGGTAAATAAAGAAAAAACGTGGGTTTTTTAGTCTTTTGTTTAATCTGCGCTTCTCTCTCGGCGATTCGCAAAAACTGTGTCTACTTCCGTATTATTGCGTTCTTTCCGTCGCGTCGTACGTATTTGCAATCGAGCCAAGTCTCGCGAGAGATTTGACGTCATTTAGTCTAGTGTACAGCATGCATAAATGGCTCTCGCAAGAATTGAAACTTGGACACACGCAATCGAGCCCTTGTGATAAAGTTGACGTCATTTTGTCCAGTGTACAGCGGGCATAGGAACGCTCGCTCGCGAGAATTGAAACTTTTGCTATACATAGCAGACATACGCATTTTAATCGAGGCAACAAGGTTCGGTGTTATAGTAGATTTACACTGATTGCGGTCTAGATGTTCTGTGTTGTGCATTTTAATCACGGTCTTAAACATTCCATGTTGTGGTCGAGTTGCATCGCGTTCCTCGTGGTCCGGTATTCCCCGTTGTTCTTCAATTTAGCCTCAGTAATTGCCGTCCCAACGACGCGTTCCGTGTTGCTGTCGATTTGTATAATGGAGGACTCTACCTCCATGATTTGTATCATGATCTCTACGTTCCGTGTTGTTGTTCGTTTTTAATGGTAGTCTCAACGTTCAGTGTTGCTGTTCATGCAGCTGATTTGCATCGTGGTTCCAACCTTCCGTGTCGTAGTTGTAGTGCATTTTAATCACGGTCCCATTTACGTTTTTTACTGTCGATTTGCATTGCTGTCACGACGTTCAGTGTTGTAGACTAGTGCATTTTAATGGCAGTCACAACGTTCAGTGTTGGTGTTCATGCAGTTGACTTGCATTGTGGTCCCAACCTTCTGTGTAGCGAGTAGCGAGGCAGGCTCAGCCGAGGGACCGTGGCCGATCGTACGAACCAGCCGAGACAAGCACATTATGGTTCAAACACTCTACACTTGACGGGAACTTGAAAAAGTTTACAGTTGAGCCGTTCATGTTCTTGCCGCTGTCACAGCCACCAAAAGAACAACGTCTTCCCAAAGTGAAGGAGGACACTGTCCTGATCATGTAAGTGGAAACCCTAGAAGTTACCCCCCGTGGGGAGCTTATGGAGGTGTGAAATACTTCACTTCCCGTTATGAGATACGACGTCGGGCAAACTTCGGAAAGCCGAAAAGAGTCGACTGGAGAGGCTCGGGGGACACGCCCACATTGCATTTTTCTTTTGCCATATTTCATAATCACGCGCGCTAAACGAAAAAAGAAATGAATGCAACTGTTTTATAGACCATCAACTGTATTTTTGTGATTTTGCAACATGGGCATTTCACCAGACCTTTAAAAAGACTGTGGACAACTGATATCTAACACACATACATGGTTATACAAAATGAGCTGACGTTATTACTGAGCCATGAACTGTCTTTTCTCAACCATAGAGAAAGTGAATATGTAAGTGTAGTAAACAATAAAAGGCTGAGAGACACACTATCTGTTGGCCACTGTCAGCTTTTTATGACACAATACACATGATGCACTATGATGAATGGAGCAAATGCTATTATCCATTTCCCTTCTTTACACAATGATTTAAACGGTGTCATCTGGACAAATGTAGCAGAAATATTGTTCAGACAACCATATAACTCTATGCATGTAAAGGCTGAAGCCATAAAGCTACCTCTGTTGTATAGGCAACTCCCAATCTTCATTTGCTGACCTTGGATTCCCATTTAGGACATGCAAGATGGCACTGTATTTATGTGTACAGGATATGGCAAACCCTAGACCAACCCTGGGCCCCTGGTACATGTACAATATACAATATACAACTGGAACTGATGTCACATACATACATGTAGTGACACCACCCTTGGGCAACAACTGCAGAGGACAGTACAGTATTACCAGTAGACACTCCCTATACTGACCTGCATACCTTTTCCTGCCCCTGGGGGTCCTAGGAGAACAGCACAAATGCCTTGGGGGACTTCCTCCTCCATTTCCCCCTGACCGACTCCAGCACCCTCCTGACCTGGAACTGCTACTGACATTGTGTGTGACCTCAGAGGTGATATTTGCTCAGAATGATCTTAACACAGCTACACCGTTTTTCAAAATATCAAGCTCCACTATGCATATGTATTATTTCTGAAATGCCAAGCCTCCAGACAATGTCAACTTTGACCTTTCCTCTCTGCATATTCATGATATGCCGTACATAGAGACAACCTGTGAACAGTTATAATAACTACTATCATACATTATACTATCCTAACAAAGTGAGGGTGCAAATCATTTTGGCATGGAAATCAACATCTGATTTCAAGTGCATTTTCATTTAATTATCTGAAGAAAAAAACTGTGCTGGCTATTTTTATCAAAGTCGGGTAACTTTAATACTATAAATACTTTATGAAAATACAGCCTAGCTTTTGACAGAAAACAATTACATGTGAAAGCAAAGAACCAGCGTCTCAAACACTATTTCCTGTATAGTGATATTTCGAATGATTGAAAGTGACAAACTGCCTTTTAATTTCAATTTCACAGTATCTGCACTTTCATCTCAATTTTCAAAATTAATAGGCACTTTAAATACAAAACAGGTACTGGTTTCAGGGATCGTTTGCTTTAATGTTTGATATTAAAATTCTGCAATACAGTTCATTTCCTGTTTGTGATGCTATAGGCAACTTACATTGCGCATTGCTCATGGATACTGTGTACTCTAATCTTGGTAACTTACACGCCTTTGATTCATGTCATCGTTGTCTCTGACACTACAAGAATATGGTGAAATGTCCATCCACAGTAGTGAAACAGTGTCCACCTACTATTTACTCTCTGTGTGTATATTTAAATTTTAATACATCCTCTTAAAGGTATACAGTCACCTGTAATCTAAATACATCAATATATGGTCAAAGGGGTGTTCCTCGGTATTCAAAATTCCCATGTGAAGGCGCTGTTTTAAAAAAGCGGCCACCCGCTTAAATCTGTGATTAGTTAGATTTTCTCTTTCCATGGTAACTGTGGCAAAATTGGAACAGGTGACAGTATACCTTTAAATGGTGAATGGTGAAGGGTGTTAATTTCCTATTCTTGTATGACATTACAGCACAGTGTATCCCACTATTACAATTCCATGAAGGTGCGACATTGGCCTCTGATTCATTATCAGATATTTTCGTCTAAGATGTCTAAGTTAGAGACTGCTAGGTCTAAGAAGCATGAGACCATTAAACTACACCTTCGATAATATATTGTTATCAACCTTATCCCTTAAAGCAGCATATACCACCGACCAACTTCCGACTTTAGATTCTCAATAAAAGACGATATTATCAATTTCTTCAATATTTATCCGATAAAACAGCATGTTGGGCATCAGCCACTACCCAGCCCTTCTAATATTAGACTCTAATAAGAAGTTAAATGATATTATCAATATAATTCGATATTATTCAATAAAACAGCATGTTGGGTATCAGCCACTACCCAGCCCTTCTAATATTAGACTCTAATATACATGTTAGATGATATTGATTTAATCCAGTCTTATCCACAAACAGCATGTCTTGCATCAGAAACCACCTAACCTTTCAGTTTCTAATATTAAACTCTAAGTAGAAGTTTAGACTATACTATCAATTATATCCGATATTATCCACAAACAGCATGTTGGGCATCATCCACCACTCAACCCTTCTCATATTACACTCCAATTAGAAGTACTATCATTCAACAAACAGCATATAAGACACGAGCCAATGAACACCCCTTCTATTTCATATTAGACTCCCAAGTTGGAGAATCTAGACAACACTAGCTGATAATGCATAAAGTGCTATAGTAGCAGTATCCTTTACAATTAGCAAAATTCAAAAAGACAGATATTGAATCAAAATGAATTTGACTGGCAGATATTAATCCACTGCAATTTACATAAATAACCAGAACAAAGAGAGCTGAAATCATAAATTATACACTTTTTCACTCCAAATTCTTTTTCACTCAGAGAAAACAAAATGGCCGTTTGACATGCAAGTGAGCCATACTATCTAGCCATACCAAGGCTGAGAAGGGTAACAAGACATGCTGGTGGGGGAAAAGCAAACACATTATGTAATGATGATGATTTGCATAACAAAAGCAAGCAATCTTTTAATTTAATTTTTCATTTGAGTTCACTTGCCCAAATGGGGCTCAATTTTTGATTACTTGATTTACTTTTATAATTTTAGAGATAACTGTCAAATATTTTGATAAATCGGTTGATGTAAAAATTTTGTGTCTGCAAACACAATGACTGAAGTTCATATCTATGGTCACCGACTCTGGAAGTCATGTTGATAAAAAAATTTGCATTTATTATTTATCGTGGAGGTGATATACAGTCCACTGTTCCTTTTACATTTGAAGTCTGAATTATCACTCATGCAATCAAGTCCTTCACAAAATGTAACCCCCTTTCTCTACTATGGTTTGACCCAAACTCATTGATATCAATAGTGATTGTGAGCTCCTTCACAGGGCATAGGGGTGATTGCTGAAAAGATGGGCGGCGGACTAAGCCTGCAAATAACAAATCACATGAGCAGAGAATCATATTCTCACTGTTTCATTGTGAACTACTCATGGAAACTGTTACATAAGAAAACAAATAACAGGAAAGCAAATCTTATTTACAAAGGACAGGACACTAAACTACAGAGACACCTGTCCGGACAGATAACCTTGGAGATGGGTGTTTGATCATTATTTGTTGTGGGGTATATCAGTACTTTTAAAACTCAAATTCCAAATTCCACTGCTCTTATCATCATGGTAGATGATGCAGTTTCTGGCAAAATGTCTGGAAATGCAGGCATACTGGAACACATGCCACCACTATCAGACTCAATGGCAACCTTGCCTTCCTTCATACTGTGATTAATACGGGGTTCAACTGTATGTGAACTAATATCTCGCCCCTTGGTACACATGCGTGGTAATAAATTTTAGTGTCAAATCTTGAGAGATTTGTGGCACTGTACCCTCACCAGGTGAGCCTGGTGATTATTGTTATGCAAACACGCCCTCTTGTAGTACGCCGATGATTGCCGGCCATGATTTGGTGGAGGAACTATGGATATCCATGCACTGATGCTGTGCATTATTGTAGAAGATAATGTCTCGCCAACATGTTGATTTCAAGATTTTCGCTAAAACCACAACATGCGATCGCAAACGCTCGTAGCACTTATAACTATAATTACATCGCTGCTCACTTTTCATAGACCTTAGAAAAATTATCTGCCGGCAAGGTCAGACCAGACTGGAGTGTAGTCAGAACAGACGATAGTGACAGCGGCTATTCAACTCTGGACACCGAACACACGTAAGTTCCCGATACAGTGCAATCTTACCTGGGTCCCTTTTCCCGCACCCGGGGGTCCAAGAAGGATAGCTTTGACGCCCTTCGGCGTTTCCTTCTCCTCGGCTGCATCCTTCGTTGGTGGCATCGCGTTATCTCAAAGATGAGCTGTGAAAGTTGGGCGAAAGAGAAGTTGAAGCTCAGAGAACGTTAGCCGGCAACTCGGAGTCGTACACGGACGTGGCAACACGTGAGGGCAAAATGGCGGAAGAACAGAAATTTAGTGAATCGTCGATGAGGGCGCCATCAAACCGATGACTAATGAATTTACAAGTTTGCCTGCTAAAATTGTATCTTTGGTAGCGCAACACAATCGTGAGAAAACTTTTTCATTAATTTCATCGACAAATGGAACATGGGTTTTCCAAATAAATGCGTCTTTCTTATCTCAAATAAAAAACGCCGACGTTTCGTTCAGACTACTCAAATAAAAGAAGCCATATTTCTTATGTAACCCTTGCCCCAGTGCTCCGTGCGATCAGACTAAAGTTCAATGACCAATCAATGAAGTGGTACAAGTTTACTATGTGGAAAGTTCAAATAATTTGTAATTAGACTGTCGTTCAGATATGAACATTGATAAGAATCGAAGTTTATATTATCTTCTTTATGACTAGGTTTCGATTATATTTTTACGACAAGGGAGGAACACAAGAAAGAATGCAGACAGTTGTTCACCTTGGAGGTCGTGGGAAATGTGGCCTTGGCTGGCTGGATGGAACAGCTATTGAATTTTAGCGTTTTGATTACGTAAGCAGCCGCTTCGCAAGTCTGTTCCTGAGGTAAAAAGTCCTTGACGGATGAAATGTGACATTTCCAGAATGAGCGCTCTACTGTCTAAAATAAGCCTGTGATATTTTTATAGCACAGCCAAATTCGCAGCAAAAATGATGCTGGTCCAAGCCAACGGCGTTAGGAACATTCCTGAGTCCATTGCAGGAGAATGACCTTCATTTCGCTACGATTTAAAAATTTTCAATTCCGGATAAGTTTTCCACTCATCCAAAACCAGGCGAGGAAATTTCTCCGCATTTTCTCTCTCCACAAAAAACTTCATGATGCCCTCTGCCAAATGTATTAGCTCCTGCTGGCTTCTCGTTAACTCGTGCACCCCCCCCCCCCCCCCAAAATTGACAAACTCCTGACAACACCCAAATCATACTCCTAGCTTGTCCCTGTTGGCTGGCCATAGAATGACCCCCCCCCCCCCTGCAAATGAGGGAATACCGGCCACCCGCCGGTTTCTCGCCCGCCGATACGATTGGGGAAATGACAGCGGGCTCGACAATCGCTCACAAATTCGTTCTGCGGAGACTTAACTTAGTTTGCCGAACTTGCAAACTGCCCTACAAAGGTGTACTGCAATATAGAGGTATCAATGAACGATTTGATATGCTGTATGCGTTATTATATGCGTTATTATAGCAACCTAGAAGGATTCTGTTAGGCCGAACAAAAAATTGTGCTGTTCGGATAACCCGACCTACCCTATTTTTTACCAGCCGACCCTAAACTTTTTAGAGCTACGTGAACACGGAAGTAAAAAAAAAAAACAAAGAAAAAAACCTTAAAATCACGCGTTCGTTACTTGGCATCTGAGTTTTGCTTGAATGAGGATGTCTTTATATTTTTATTCCTTTTGTATGTATGATGCATCTTCCTAGAAATATTGTGGCCAGTGTTTGACCGCCCTGAACCCCTGAAAAATGTACATATAAAAAGAAAAATATTTTGGAAAAAAAAACTTCCTGCCGACCTACCTACCCTATTTTTGAAAACCATGTTATCGGAACAGCACAATTGGCCTCGGACAAATTTCGAAGTCGGTATAGACGCAGAGGGCAATACCGGAGCTTAACACCCCTATCTAATTTACTGCAGTACTCTTAAATATCCCAGCATTCTTGAAGTCTTTCAGATTCGCTATTAGCTAAAATTTGATCGATTTTGGTGGCAATATAAGGGACGCTGTATACTATACGAAGCCAGTATTGAATATGGAAAATCAAGAATTTGTATTTTTATACCACATCCTCTGATCGTGATACTAAGAGGGCCGTAGAAAGGATGAATTAGAACTACAGCCTTGTACTCAATTAATACTCGTTTTCGGTGGTAATACCTGGATACCAGCCTTCATTTAGCAAGCGCTAAAAGTTTGCCAATGTCGCAAAAGATTAGAAAGTTAACAACCAAATTTAGGGGCCGTTGATAATTAAAGCCTAGATGCATGACAAATCAATGTAATTCCTTCGGAGAGGGGAGGGGGGGGGGTTAAAGCTCATTTCGTTTTGTTTACGTCAAAATCGAATAGAGACTTTCGTATTATTTCCTAACCTTGTTCTTGTCCAAGTATGGTTAACAACGAAGAATAGGCGGAGACAAAACCGCATGCAGCCGTGGATATAAATACGTGTTCAACTCAAAGTCTGATGAGGAGAGACACAATCTACTAATACATCAAGCAGTAAGGAAAGCAGAACGACAGAGAGATTCAAGAAAAAAAAGCAAAGACACAAGTACTACTATTTGTATGTGGCTTTTAGTTTCTGATAGTATCAAGTGCAACTTTGCTGCAAGCACAGAATTCAAGTTCATCTAGAATAGAAAGACCAGCGTACTGGAAACGGAAAAAGACAAAAGAGCGTCAGAAAAGTTAAAGTGAGAAAGCTGACGCTTTTTCGCCATTGGAAACTTGAAATGTACCAAAAATGTTTCTTGAAATACATTAAAATGTTCCATCCCCTTGAGAGATAATCGTGGATTAAAGTTGAGTAATGTGTAGTTACGGTATTTTGCTATGTGGACATGTACAGTATACAATATCCGCTCTCAGGAGCGTGTGAGTGTCAGTATAAGAAGACATCATGATGACATCGTTGATTTTACCATTTCGCATAAACAAACTTTCATCTTGAGGGGGGAGGGAGAAGATCTGAAGTGAAATGAAGGAATTATGTTTGTCGACGGCCCCATAATCAAATTTCCACTCGATCGTTCTAATGCGACCTCTTAGCCATGATGGCATTCTGGCGTTCGGTACGTCCGTACTCTCTGAAGTCGGAAAATAACGTACGGTTGTATAACTGTCCTTAAGAGATGACCTCCCTTCATATCATCTCAATTCAATGTACATTATCTAGGTATACCATATCACGCGAAGGTCGATGGACGGTCGTACTTTTTATGACAGACGTTATCGATCAGGGACTTCTGTAACTAAGGCCAAAAAAAAAAAAATTGTGTGTTTCCTGTAACATGCTCTTCAGAAATAGGGTAGGTAGGTAGGAAAAAAATTTTTTTTTGGTAATTTTTTTTTTCTCTGCAAAAAAGAAGGCATCGTCATTGTCAACACAAAAGATTACATACACGAATGCAAAAGACAATTACGCAACATCCAGTATTATACACAACTAGACAGTGACGACACAGAACAAACAGTAAACAAAGTACACGAACTATTAAACAAAATGTACGAGAACAAACACATCGACCATGATACTTATAAGTATCTCGATCCAAAAAACATAAAAATCCGTACCCCGCATTGGTACTTATTGCCTAAAATTCACAAACCGCCGCCTGAAAACTCAACGTTTGCAGGGAGACCAATAATTAGTGGCTGCTCCAGTACCACTAACAGAATTTCAGAATTCCTGGATTACTTCATAAAACCACTGGTCCAGCAACAACCGTCAAATATAAAAGACACAACAAACTTCATACAAGAAAAAGAAAAAACAAATTTCCCCCAACATGCATTTCTTGAACACTCGACGTGGTGTCGATGGACACAAACACAATTCACGATGAAGCGATTCGGCTAGTCAGTGAAACATTAAACTCACAAACCTCGCTTCAAACAAATTACGGCATCAAAAAACCACCCACAGAAGACTTAATAGAAATGCTTTCACTAACTCTCAAACACAACAGTTCTGAATTTAACAAGCAATATTTCCGCCAAACCCGCGGCCGCAGCATGGGATCGAATGCCTCGCCAGAGATAGCAGACATTGCTTTTCATGAACTTGAAAAGAAAATAATCGTAAACAACCTCAACAACATTCACTTCTGGAAAAGATTCAGAGATGATGTCTTTGCAATCTTTCTGGGAACACAAACCGAACTCACTAACTTCATTCAAAAAATCCACACAATGCACCCAACGTTTAAGTTTTCATACGAAAACTCAACGCAAGAAATTACATTCCTAGATGTAGTAGTTTTCAAAGGTGCAAGATACCACAAAGAAAATATCCTCGACATCAAAACACATACTAAACCAACAGACACATTCCAATTTCTACATAGAGAATCGTGTCACCCGACAGCAACATTTAATGGCTTTATCAAAGGTGAAATCCTTAGATACGCTCGCTCTTGAAACAACAATGACGACTTTACTAAAAAAGTCGCTTTCTTTAGAAACAAACTACTCAACAGAGAATACAAAAACAATGAAATCACGAATATAACAGAAAATATAAACCACAGTATTCGTAATACACTAACAAACTGTACAAGTACACGTAAAGAAGCAACAAACAAACTCATCTTCAGTACAACATACAGCCCTTACATAAAAACAAAAGATCTTAAGGGAAGTCTTTTGAAACATTTGGCTGAACTGGAGAAGGACTCAACACTAAGGAATCTATTCCCAGAATCACCAATCATTGCTTACAAGAGAAACAAAAACCTAAAAGACACACTAGTAAAAACAAAATTTACAGAAGTAAAGAAACAAAAAACAAACAAACCAGACCACCAAACGGACTCACAACGAGACCCAAACATTGATATTCTTGCCTCGCTATTCGAAGAGCAAGACCACTAAAATACATTAAAATAAATTTCACAAACACAAACTAACGAAAGAATCTACATTGCGACTGATGAGAAACCACACTCGGGTTTCGAAACGCAAGCGTCAAAGGGCCACTCATCAACTTTGTAACACCATAGGTCCGGCTGCGTCTCGCCATAAGCTTTCCCCACACAAACAAAACATTACCGTACACACTAATCCAAACTTCCCTACAAATATCCGAGGTGAAACAAACATTTTCATTAACACAAAAAATCGGATAAGAATATAGGAACACATTTTTGAAACGAATTAAACACAAACTCGACACAAAAACATTTTGGATAGTTAGGTGGGGAGCCTCTCACACTTTTTACATTTTTTCTTGAACGTGATCGCATTTCTCACATGTTACGGAAAACATGCTTGCACAAGCAGTCGCTATTGTTGTTTAATGACGTCATGAAATCACGCGTGATTTAAAACTTTTCCCAGCCAATCTCGCGGGATTTGTTTTCAAGGTCCAAAAAAAGTTTAGGGTCGGGGGGTTTGAACTAGGGTAGGTCGGGTTACCGGAAACACACAATTTTTTTTTTAGGCCTAACTACTTCAGAGAGCTCGCTAATAGTTGATGTCGCTATAAACAAATATAAATTTAACGTACTGTCGTTGCCGATATCCTCCCATGTATCTTTCAGGTAACCTGTAGTCTATGGGGCGCATAGACCCAGATCGGAATAGATTACAGGTGACTGTGATTCACCTCAAGAGTTAGCGACTCAAACTTTCCTCAATGAATTTTCAACCATTCTCTTGGCAAATCCAGAATAAAACTCTTGGGTCACTGTGGTAAGTTTGGTTGGTCCTAGAGAAACAAATTACCTGACACTTCCCGATATTTGAAATTCAAAATGGCCGCCAGACAAAATATTGTTTCGATTTTCGGAGAACTAAGACTGTGAACATTTTTCGTGCACCAAGAGCTTTAAAATGAGACGGCCCCCAACAAACGGTAGATCAGGAAATTATTGAAACAGTTTTAGAGTCTGGATATCTGTCGGAGCCCCAAGGCGCATTCCACGGCCGTTTATACGAAGTTTTGTTCTACTTATTTACCTGCTGATCTCTTCTGCTTGCCTGTCGTCTGCGTTTTCAGAAATTCAGATATTCTCCAAATTCCTATCTGCTTCATCACCTATTTCTGCCCGGAGCATAATCAAATGAAGCCAGGTACCATGGTTTTGATGCAGCTAGATTGCGTGTATAATATCAGCAACTTGAAATCTTGCCCTACCTTTGAAGGGTGGATTTCGAATTCCAGGGTTCAAAAAGCTAGAGGTAATTTGTAAAATTTATTATATATGGTTCCGAGTCGTTTTTGTAGGTTTTATTTTCCAGTTTGAAACAACATCCCTGAACCGTGCAGCTCTATGTCAGAAAAGTCAATTCGTCAAAATCGGAAACGGTTTCTTAAATTATCAACGTCGAGCCTCTGCATTGTCAATTCTTTATATTGTCACCTGTCCACCCATGACTCCTCTTCGTTGACAGCATACTTAAAGACTGTTTGATACTTTTTACATTTATTATTAAGTACAAAGCTATGCCATGCCTTAACTGTCGCTAAGTATACAAGTTCACTAGGTTTAAAAAGTATGAAATTTGTTATTAATATTTGTCATTAATATCATGATCATAAATATTAATATTATTAATAAAATCGTTCTTGTATTATGTATTCCACCTGGGTCAGAGTATAAGTAAGTTTTCACACGTGTTCATTGATTTTTCAAGAGAGCAGAAACGAAACTCATCCCTGAAGAAATACTACGACGATTTTATTAACGATATTCATCTTTCATGATTATTATATTAATGGTATAATCTTACTTAGACTATTCTCGCCTGGTGAACCTGCACATGTGTTATGTACCTGAGCCATAACACCAAAACCACAGACAATGTCGTGACAGTCTCAGAGAGCATAGGCATCCATGCTCGTTCCACAAAATTTCAAGATACCCCTTATCTGGGATTTTTCAACAAAAAAGATCCCCTCATTATAAGAAATATGGGAGAAAATACGACCAAAAATTACCCCTTACTTACAAAATCCAGGAGAGGGAGACGTAATATTAGAGTCAGGTCAATGCTGAATTATGATATTGTTTTCGCATATATTAACACATCAGAGTCTGAAAGAAACTGTTAACTTTGGAACAGGAGTGTATAACTCATAAAATTTTAAACATACACAACAGATTGAATAGCCAGAACAAAACAACCTATATTTAGGGGGAGCATGCAGGGATCGTATCGCAGGGTGAGTCGCGAAACGGATTTTGAATCAAAGTTTTAAACCAGACCAAAGCATAGGAAACGCACAATGAAACTTTTGGTGAAGTTTGAGTGTCTGATGTCCCGGGATATTTCAAACCTTTCTTAGGCCAAGTTTTTTGAAAAGTACTCATTTTTCTCAATGTCACGGACAGGTGATAGAGGATAAAAAACAGCCCCTTCTCCGTGATTTCGGGAACACGCATGGATACCCATTTTCCCCCGACAGTGCCATGAAATGATCGCCGGGGAATTCATCAGGAGTTTTGAAGCGTGTTTTATATCGCCCTCTATAGTTTAGAAAAGTGGGTGACCGAGTGACCCGGAAATGAACATCGAATGTTCACCCGCGTGTTTATTTACTGCCCTGCGCATCGTTTCCTGCACAGTCCATCGACGACTTCAACGTCCACATCGCGTCAACACAACTCTGAGAAGTTCAGATAGTCCCGGTAGAAGCTATGGAGTCGTTTGGTGAGATAAAATTCACTCTTGGGTCGAAGATCAAGCTGACAATATCGGAGAAGCCCGCTGTTCCCTCGGCGCCAAGACCAGCTGGTGCTGCCGGGGCAGAAGGTTCGACGCCATACGAGGGACCACACATTGTCACTGCTCTGAGTCAGGCAGGTCAGTAGATCACGAAAGCAAAGGTAAATTCGGGAAGTAGGAAATATTAAAGATTACTAGACACAGAAAATAACGTTTCTCATGAATCACTTGTTGTGACCTAGATTAGGAAGTGATTAAATAATTAGTTCGGGTTACATTTACTGGGAATAGTACAAGCAGCCAGAGGCCAAGGAAGGCTGTTTCCAAAATCTTCGTGCCAATGCCATTGTTTCTTGACACGGCCCGCAAAATGAGCGATTTATGTGAAAGCGAAATTACATCGATGAACACACGAATCATCTGCCTGCGGACTTGACGCACGATTTGAATGGAGTCAGAATCTCAAATTGAACTTGAGACAATTGATGGCTGTGATATTTAAATGCACTGCAGATTTGAAATCGTTGCCTGTTTAAAGCACCGACATGCGCAGAAGACGAAAGTGGAAGTAGAAACACGGTAGTAACTGTGGTAGAAGCGAGAAAGACAGGCAACTGCCTGTCGGCAAACATAAAGAAAAAAACATTTAACATTGTACTTTCACTATGTAGAGTAGGTTGTAGTCACGGTTAACCAGACTGCTGCGGGGCTCTCTTCAGGCCGCCCCAACACAGCATTGGAAAATCCCATTCAAAAATCTCCGACCAAGATGGCGCAATACAGACAACAGCGATGCACACTGGGAGGAACTGATCTGTGATGTAATCATTATATTTCAAAACAAAGTCACGGAAAATATAGCTTAAAGGTTATGTAGAACTTTCAAAGTCCCTTCTCAGTAAATGACTGTGAACTAAGACATATACCCACAGGCACCAGTGGGCTGGGTAGTCTTCTAGATCAATCAATTTTCTGCTCGATCTATCGATCCCGTACTTGATCTGCCCGCCACTGCAACCTAAATATTCTAAAGGTGTGAAAAAGAATCACTTAAAAAACACATGAGTTTTCAACTGGCCACGCACTCACACATAGCATTCAGGACTACACTTCCATGTACCTTGTTGGATCACAAATTTAACCTTCTTCTCAATGATCATGCCGATGAACCTGTTACTCACATCGTTTTGAAGAAATCAGCCAGGTTCTGAGGCCGAACATAGTGAAACATGGTGTGCAGAAATATTCTACTATAATGGCGTAATTTATCCAACTGCTGATTGGATAATCAACTAATATGGGCAGTGCCTCTGTCGGCCAAAATGAAGCAAGGTCATTGCAATATGTCTTCCCATCCATAGTTTTCTGCTCAGTAATATCATTTCAAACATCTAGAAAAAGTTTCAATGTAATTACGTATTATTGGCAGTTCTTATGTATTGTGTGGAGGCTGTCGGGCTACACATTAATGATACACCATATTTGTAGTCAGAGAAACTGAATTACATGTATTTTTCCTCTATTTCAGATTGCTTACAAATCTGGGAAGAGGCAAGAAGAGCAAACAAACTCCATCAACTGATGGCGCTGTTTGAGAAATCCAACAAAGCATTGTTACAACGTTTGAAAGACAACACAATGACTGCAAGAGGTAATAACTTGATATTTGTATGTTAATAGTCACCGTAACTCTTGAATTTGTTTTTTAGGTTCAGAACATCTGGTAGGTTCGTATTTTAGTAGTCCTTGCATATCACTGATTTAAAATATTGCACTGTTGTTGTAAGGTATTGATTTTTCGGGTAGATTATTTGATTGTAACATTGTTAAACAATGGCATCAGTTTTTGACATCAGCTCTGTTCTAGTGTTCTGCAAAAGCAATTATGCTTTCCTTGCTCAGAGTAGAAGCATTGGTGATTTTGTATTCTGTGTATTCTTGGCGACCGAGAACACAAGCGGGAGTTCAGTTTGTCCCCCCAGGCTGCATTCAGACTCTGAATTAGTGCATGACTTGTTTTACGCTTGTCTGTGACTTTTGCTTATTGGTTATTTTCCATACCTATGGCTTTGACATATGTCACTAGCGACGGCTCAAACTTGGAATTTGAATGAGCCATGGTACAAACAAACCACAAGCACAAACTGTAACACGAATAGAAGCATTCAATCACTTTGGTGTACTGGATCTTTGGAACAAAGCGTGTCCTAACTCCCTTTTTATTCCCGAGTAGAAGCATTGATGAATGGGATATCATGTAGATTGAAGCCAAAACTATATTGCAAGCATATGACGCAATAGGAAGTGAATAGGAGTGTTGTGGATTTTCCCTCTCAGTGACAGTATATATATATGAATAGGAGAGACCAAATCACAATGTTAATGTGCTTATTTTGACATTACATCTCAAAATAATTATCACCATTAGTTACGTGCAGAGAAAACGAACAAAAGGGTGAACTCAGCAGTTTACGTTTAAACAAAATTTATTACGCAAACAAAACTAATTGCTAAGTCAGGGACAGAGTACAAGCTTTAAAAGTGTACAGACTACTTATCTCAGCTGGGACGGCAAAGCTCCAGTCTCAGAGTTGTAACAGTCAGTCGGATGAATGAACAGTCCTTTGGCTTGCAGGCTTGAAGCTGCACAAAGTCCACAGTATAAATCCAGCGTTGACAGTGAAGGTCTTGAAAAGTCTTGAGAATGACTACTGCTGGAGTTTAGTAACACACAAGAGACACGATCCCAAAAGTCTGACTGGAAGCTGAGCACGTCCCTTTTATAAAGGCATATAAGAACAATCTAGAACTTTTATTGACATGCTAATTACTGTTCTAAAATTATCTCCCTTACACAACTAATCAACTTTCCAGAACATTCCAAACATGACTAATTGAATTCAAGGTTGTGAGGTCATCAAGGGCAGTGACCTTGAGAATGTTCTAGACTAATTGAACTCAGGTCATGATGAGTGTGGGGGGAAATGACCTACATAACACACCCCCTCTTCAAAAAAAAAGAAAATTTTTCAAAGAAAAATCTTTCTTTTGCAAATGTAATCTTGAAAAAGATTTCAGTACTCAAATTTTTTTTTTTCTCTAAAGTAAAATTTCTTGAAAGTGAACAACAATAAACTCTAAATACGAGAGAGACAGTCTGCAATTAAATTGTCTCTGCCTTTGATATGTCTAATGTCAAGATTAAACTCCTGTAACATTAAACTCCATCTTAGCAATCTCTGATTTTTGCCTTTAAATTTCTGCAGAAAAACAAGAGGGTTGTGATCAATATAAACCACTATTGGCTGATTTGAAGAAGTAACATAAACTTCAAAATGCTGTAAAGCTAATATCAAAGATAAACACTCTTTTTCAATTGTAGAGTAGTTTCTCTGAGATTTGCTAAATTTGCAAAATTTGTTAAAAATAGCAAACAAGATGATCTGTCCCATGACTATCCTCTTGCAATTTGGTATTGGAAAACTCGAAATGGCACTGAACTTGGCATAAAGTATGCATGGCAAAGTCCGGTTATTTTTATTGAGTTCGATAAAGTCATTGTTCGGCAAATACTTGGCTTCCTCCTGGAGATATTCCGCTTTCGCAGGATTCAGTCCGTCTGGATGTTGTTCCACTGGATTACTGTCGCAGACATCTTCGGTGTGATAGATGATGTTTGTCCTCGTTGAAATATCTTGGAACAAATGTTCATGGATTGGTTCTTTCAGCTGTTGTTGTTGTTCTGGCTGGAGGTGTGCCAACTTTGTAGACTCCAGCTTCTCCAGGATTTGTGAGTTCTGAAGCTTGACCGAGCCCAGCTTTGAGTTTAGAGTATTTTCACTCAAGTCAGTTTCAGTATCACTATCTTCATAATGGTTTGAACTGACTGCACTGACAGGCTGAGTTATAGTAGGATTATCCCTATCCAAATATGGCTTAAGCATATTTATGTGACATAGCTGTTTTGTTTTCGCCTGTCAGGTGTTATTATGATGTAATTTAAATACTCAATTTCTTATCAATTAGGTATGGCCCAAAGTAACGAGCATGGAGTGGTTTGCCAGGAATTGGAAGTAGAACAAGAACTTTTTGACCTGGTTCAAACTTCCGTTTTGAGGTGCTTTTATCATATTTGGTTTTCATTGACTGCTGAGATGACTCAAGATTTTCTCTGGCTAATTCACATGCTTTAGAGAGTTTTGTACGAAAATCTGACACATATTGCAAAATATTCAGACAATCATCATCATCTGATAGGAATTTCTCTTTAACGAGCTTAAGTGGGCCACGGACTGTATGTCCAAATACAAGCTCAAATGGGCTAAAACCAAGAGACTCCTGAATTGACTCTCTAACAGCAAAGAGCAGAAAATGAATTCCTTCATCCACTGCTTCTCTGTGTCAAAACAGTAGGTCCTAATCATGTTTTTCAAAGTTTGATGAAATCGCTCAAGAGCACCCTGACTTTCTGGATGATAGGCGGATGACCTATACTGTTTAATGCCTAGCTGATCGATTACTTGTTGAAAAATTCCAGACATAAAGTTGGAGCCTTGATCGGACTGGACACATTTAGGGAGGCCAAATAAAGTGAAAAATTTGACTAAAGCTCTCACTATAGTCTTTGTCTTTATATTTCTCAGTGGTATGGCTTCGGGGAACCGAGTTGATGTACACATAATTGTCAACATGTACTCATTTCCTGATCTTGTTTTTGGTAGGGGCCCAACACAGTCTATTAGTATCCTACTAAATGGTTCTTGAAATGCAGGAATTGGCTGTAAAGGGGCCTTTGGAATAGTCTGATTTGGCTTTCCTACCATTTGACATGTGTGACAAGTTTTACAGAAATGTGCTACATCCTGCCTGAGATTAGGCCAATAAAAGTGACTGAGAATTTTATGATAAGTTTTCCTGACTCCTAAGTGACCAGCCCAGGGCGTTTCATGGGCCAGGCGCAATATTTCAGCATGGTAGGGCTTTGGAACCACAATTTGATGTTTTATAGCCCAATCGTCATCAACCAAAATGTCTGGAGGTCTCCATTTACGCATGAGAATACCAGATTTTGTATAATAGGAAACAGAGCTATCTGAAGTTTTACCTTCATCATCTACCCTGTCAAACAAAGACAAAATATCTGGGTCTTTGTGTTGTTCTGCAATGAGATTTGATCTAGAAAATGTCTGACTTTGGTCAGCAGAAGTTTTACTTGAAGTTTCAAATCCACGAGGGATAACGGAATGATCCGTGTCAAACACCTGACTGAGAAAGGTGTCATTTAAGTCAACATCTGTGACATTATTTTTGAGAGTATTTTGATTCTCAGAAGTTTTCTTTGACATGGCTCGAGTAATGGCACATGAAGGGAAAAGGCCGGGAATGTCTTCCTCTATTGGCTCTGGATTCTGATCTAAACTAGGATTATCAGTCACAAGTGGATTAGTAATGACCTTGTCCCCAGCAAGGTCGTTTCCAAGAAGAAGGTGAATCCCTTCAAAAGGCAAAAAAGGCCTAATACCTAAAGTCACAGGTCCAGAAACAAAGTCCGAAGACAAATAGACATTATGGAGAGGAACAGGAATGTAGTCATTACAATCTACCCCCTTAATAAGAACTTTAGAACCTGAAAATGACTTTTCAGAAAACGGCAGGGTATCTGCCAACAAAAGAGACTGGGAAGCCCCGGTATCTCTTAAAATTTTGACAGGGGTAGCGGAAGAAGAAAAATCACTAGAAAGTGATATAAAACCATCGTGAATAAATGGTTCGAAAATACCCATAATGCTATCTTGAGAAGAATTGACCTTGACCTCATTAATTGGGGATGAGAGGGGTTTAACCTCAGAAAATGTGTTGCACACATTATTAGACTCTAATTGAGTTGATGAAGAAATAAAGCCGGTGGGCTTAGATCCACTTTGACCACTTTGACCTTCACGTTTTCTTTTCAATTTGAAACAATCTGACATTAAATGGCCGTCTTTCTTACAATAATTACAAGAAAGTGTACCAAACTGTTTGTCAGAAGGAGATTGAGACTTGGGATCTGATGATGTGGGAGTGTTACTTGAACTCTGTGAACTGTTGTCATTTGATTTTCTACTCTCCTTTGAAAAATTCTTGGATGAAAAGGACGGGTTAAATTTACCTGCATTGTTTCTGTATGAAAAGGACTGGGATGGTTTGCTGAGAAATGAAGATTTGTGGGTCAATGAATAATCATCGGCCAAACGTGCAGCAACCTCTAATGTATCTGCCTTTGTTCATTGATAAATGTCTTGATGTCACTCCGAATGCACCTTTTAAATTCCTCAATCAAAACAAGTTGTCGTAATTTGTCATAATTCTGACTGACCTTTTCCGAAGAACACCAACGATCAAACAGTTGTTCTTTTGTTCGAGCAAATTCAACATAAGTTTGATCCTTCACCTTCTCACAATCCCTAAATTTCTGACGATAAGCTTCAGGCACCAACTCATAGCCCTTGAGAATTAATTCCTTCACAGAATCATAATTTGAAGCCTGCTCTACTGACAACTGAATGTAAATTTCTCTGGCTTTACCCACCAAAGCACTCTGCAAAAGCATAGACCAGGACTCCTTAGGCCAATTCAGACTCTGAGCAATTTTCTCAAAATGAAGGAAATATTTATCGACATCCTTTTCTTGGAAAGGGGAAACTAACCTGAAATGCCTAGTGATGTCAACATTGTCTGAAGGGAAGAATTTCCCTGACTGTCCAAGCTCTAAACGTTTTATTTCTAACTGCAGTCGGTGTTCTGCTAATTCTCTTTCCTTTTCTTTTTCCTCTCTTTCTTTCTCCCTTTGTCTTTCTTCCATTTGCAATTCTTTTTCTTTCATTTCCAATTCCCTCTCTTTCTGTCTTTCTTCCATTTCTAACTGCATTTGTATTTTTTCTTTTTCTAATGCCTGTCTCTCCTTTTCCATTTGTAATTCTTTTTCTTTCATTTGTAATTCTTTTTCTTTTTCTAATGCCAATTTTTTTAGCTTGAAATCTGCCTGTATTTCCAATTCTAATTTTTTGAGTTCGAAGGAAGACTCAGGCTCATAATCTTTTAAGGCAGACTCCTCAAAATGGCCAGAATTAACTAAATGTTTTGCAATCTTGAACTGTATTTCTCGCTTGCGCATAGATCTTTTGACATCTACTTTAAGGAAATTGGCCAGTGCTATGAGGTTGTCTTTTCTGAGGGAATTAAATGTGTCCTGATCAAGGTCATCCATAAATTCGTCTGGCTTGAATTCCGCCATGATTGAATTTCGCTGAGTTCACAGTATACAGTAGTTTTGAAAAGGTAGGCAAAATGTTGTCAAACGGCTCAAAATATTCGTATCCCGGACGAGCCCCCAATTTGTTACGTGCAGAGAAAACGAACAAAAGGGTGAACTCAGCAGTTTACGTTTAAACAAAATTTATTACGCAAACAAAACTAATTGCTAAGTCAGGGACAGAGTACAAGCTTTAAAAGTGTACAGACTACTTATCTCAGCTGGGACGGCAAAGCTCCAGTCTCAGAGTTGTAACAGTCAGTCGGATGAATGAACAGTCCTTTGGCTTGCAGGCTTGAAGCTGCACAAAGTCCACAGTATAAATCCAGCGTTGACAGTGAAGGTCTTGAAAAGTCTTGAGAATGACTACTGCTGGAGTTTAGTAACACACAAGAGACACGATCCCAAAAGTCTGACTGGAAGCTGAGCACGTCCCTTTTATAAAGGCATATAAGAACAATCTAGAACTTTTATTGACATGCTAATTACTGTTCTAAAATTATCTCCCTTACACAACTAATCAACTTTCCACAGAACATTCCAAACATGACTAATTGAATTCAAGGTTGTGAGGTCATCAAGGGCAGTGACCTTGAGAATGTTCTAGACTAATTGAACTCAGGTCATGATGAGTGTGGGGGGAAATGACCTACATAACACCATTGCCAGTTCATAACACTGCAAAAGGTACAACCGTGAGAACGAAACTTTCATCAGTACTTTCCACTGCATTTAATATGAAGGAATGAGTACAATGATTTGTTCAAAAGTGAAATGAGATAATCAAAGAAGCCGAGTGATGCCAATGGTGTTTCCAAAAAGCTACATTAACTTTTAGAACATCCAGTGACTTTAAGAATTATGGAAACAACAAAAATAATCCCAAACATCTATATCACACTCATCTCCAGTTTGTATAAAAAATAAATGCCCCTATTCAAGTGAGATACTCGACGTCATCTCATTGGTTTGTAGGATTCAATAGGTCTTTTGAAATGCATATTTGGTATGTGTGATGCCATAACAGTGGTAATTAAAGTGCTTACTATAATATTTCGGTTTTTTTCCAGATGAGACTTTCATGGTTAATCTGTTGTGCCAGACAGGTGTGATTCGAATGAAGCGTTTAGCCAATGCCGGCACATCTGATGAGATCCCAAAGAGGATAGCGGTTGATATACATAGCTCAACACCTAATGCCCCGCCCACAACTCTGACCATTCCAACCGGCCAGGCCTTTGATGACACGCCAGTCCTCCAAGCAGGCACGGAGGAAACTCCATTGCACATCGCCGAGCAGATTCATAATCCGAATAACGCCCCCGCGGAGGCGGCTGAGATGCTGGAACCAGACTACAGCGTCAGTAGCTCGCCGGGCACCAGCGCCTCTGTCACTGCACCTGAGGACAGAAGTGAAACCAGCACCCCATCCACCGTGATAAAAACTGAACCAGGGCTGATAAAGAGCGAGAGTGAAGGAGAGGGAGAAGAGATCGGGGAGTATCATGTCGTTGCAGAGGGAGACATTGATTCCGAGACAGGCATCGTCATCAAGGAAGAAGCAGATAAGGAGATTGAGGAGCTAGAAACAGAAAACAATGAAGTCAGACAAGACGTTGAAATGACAGAGAGTGTGCAAGAGGAAGACACCGGGAGCCAGCATTCATCCACAGACTTATCCCTTATAAAGATAAAACAAGAGAAGGAAGAGGACTAAACATTGAAAGTTTTGTTTTGAAGAAAGCTCCTTTAGGAAAATGTCCCTCACATAGTTTGTATGGTTGAATTTATATATGATTGTGAAAACCGTTCTGATCAATCTGCAAAAACAAGAGAATGATTTTACTCTTTGTGTACTGGTGCTTGGATAGGGTTTGGGAGGGATGTGGGGGTGAGGGATGGGAGAAAAGTTTATGCGGTGATTTTTTTTACGAACCACAAGGCCTGGATCCTTGTACGGTAGACCTCATGCAATGATGAAGATTTCCACATCCCATGTTACGTACATGTATGTTTTCACTGCATTTAAACCCCTACAATGACGGAGATAGCTGCCACTCCTATTTTAAAATGAGACGTACCCGTATTTCTCTGTCACCACTGTAACACATGAAGGGGTTGTAACATAGGTCTCTGGTGAAAGCCCTGAAGCAGTGTGTGGAATTTTGCTTTTCATTGCCTTGTTACTATCATGCTTTGCAGCAATTGTGTTGGATTTCTGAAGAAAGCACATTACTACTCAATATTTTATGCAACTCTCAGCTGCCAACGAACACACAGAGCTGTATAAAAATTTGGTCCTGAATCGAAAGAGTAATATTTGGTAGATGGGCTCTTATCAAGGCGACCTTAATGAGAAGATGAATATCAAGATTTTACAGAGAAATAAGTTAGGTTGAAAACACGTAGCATTCATTAAGTTTCGATTCTGAAGTACATACCAACCTTTTCTTTTGATGTCATTCATTATAAATGCAGGCCAAGCCAATTTGTTAAGGATATGCTAATGAACAACTCTCTGAAACGTTTGTATCCAAGAAGTCAACTGTTATAAGGGAGAGATTTTTCATAGATGTTATTTGGTTTTGAACAGTGTTTCTTGGCCCTGATGAAGAAATACCTTTGGGAAATCAGAACTCTGTGTATTTCGCTGGCATCGCGTGCTGTCATGATTAAGACTGTTCACATTCTGCAATCATTTCTTTGAATTGCCGTGGGGGAGATGGCTCTCAAACACATTTTGGTGAATCCCTGTATAATGTTCACACCAGAAGTCCAAGCATGTATATAGTGCACCCACCATCACAGGTATCGGGACATGCTTTATAAACATACTGACTGGCACTGTTTAGCTAGCAGCATACATTCATTGCCTGAGGGTAAGAGAGTCACCCCACAGCACAGTTTTGGGCAACTCTTTGGCCAGAAGGAAAACAAACATAAGCTGTTACCCGAATGGCGCCAGTCAGTATGTGCTTTCCACTACACCTCATCCACTGTAATTTCAGTCGCAGACGACAACCATTTTATTTATGTTTTCTCTAATGTGTGAATGTTTAGGCAGTGCTCGTAAAATTACCAAGTCATCAGTTGTTCCGAAGAGTCAACAGGTAAGCAATTTTTGAAACCATTGACCAATAGCTAGTGCTTTCAATGTATCAGTACCAAGATCATGCATACAAGAGTTTGGACGAGGTGCATTACCATAGTAAATATGCACCATTTGTATGAGCTATTTTTGTCACATACGCCTTGCAGTAGTTAATACTTTCATGTGACATTTAAAATACGACATGTCCCAGGAAGTCTGTTTTTTCATAGCATTGCTGGAGTCATAATATATTTGCTGTGCAAATGAAATCAGGGGATATTTGATTTAAATAGGAAGTCTTTTAGGAGTCGATAAAGTCTCAAAAATGTTGTTTACTTTGTATGTCCATTGGGTTATCATGCTTAATAGTTGTATGTGTAGAAAAATGAACATGTCTCTCACCTATAGTAACTTTGGTGTTTTAGACACAACCATGCTGTCTTGAGACAAAATGTGAAAATCATGAGTATTAATGTCCAACACAGAGCACAAAATAAATCGCTCACTAGTTAATGTGTCATTACCAGTTGCTGAACCCTTTAGCATGTCATATTTCTCAGAAGTCATTTTTGCTGTAGTTCTGAATTTACTGTAGAGTCCTTGTGACAATAGGAAAATGCACAAGCATTTACTTTTCTGATCAGGCAGTTTTCAGCTTACCTGGAATCCTGCATCTTGTTCTGTTTTGGGTTTCCTGTATTTCCAAAGTAAACTCATGTTTCACTGAAATGTAAATTATACAGTGAGAAAATCAGTCTTTTTTCCAGTAGTGCTAGGAATGTTTACTTCTCACAGTTTCTGAGTTTTGATTTGACTTTATTCTTTAGTTTTACTACATTTAGCTGTGTTCTAATTTGTATCATATCCAGCTGTTACTGTCATGTTTTATCAGTCATGTCTCGTATAACCCGTGTTTCCTGTTTTTGAGCTGAAATCCACGTTTCTGTTCTGCTGTTGTACAATTTCAGTCCACTGTTTACTACCTACCATTTGCCGATCATATCTGATGATGTTGAAAATGTGATGAGACTGTCCGTAAAGCCAGAGTGGCACACTTACCACCGTTCCAAGGTCACAGTTGATATTTTTACATCAAAGTTCCATCACCGGTAATTTTCTGATACATTTTCCATCATATTTTGACCATTGGTAAAATTTATTTTCTTGCTGTGCCACTACTACAGTGTCAGAATTATGCAAATAGTAGTCTGCAGGGGGCCTCTACCTGTGTTTTCTCCATCCAAAGGGACTCCCTAGGTAACAAGTGCGTAATGTGATATACTCTGTCTAACTACTAATGTTCATCCTTATATAGTTTGAGACTGTTAACTATTTTATGATCCAGGGATCTCTTCCAAGTTCCAATCTCCAGTTCAAATAAAAATCTGCACGGTCCTTTTGCAAGGTGCGTGGGTCATCAAGTTAATTCAGGGAATAAATTGTTTTGACCTTTGACCTAGTAAAGGAGGACAGAATGTTTGAGAGTGGAACACAGAAAGAAATTCCAGCACGAGGGAAAACCTCTGAATGTTGTTGTAGTTCAAACAGGAAAATTCATTTTTTTTATGGTGTGTTTTCAATTTACCCAGTAAATTTCACTTGAACACTTTTGTTAATGCCAGCAAGATACCTCAACTTGCTGACTGAATTCAGGACTCTGGTCAATTTAACTCAGTACTGACAGCTTTACATGTCACTCTGAAACAAGTTTTTTTTCATTTGTAATTTCAACTTCTGGGCAGATTATTAAATAAAATTAAACAATTTCATGTTTTTTTTGCAATACTGCGGGCTTGCTTCCACCCCATACCACATCATATCTTATAGTCACTCTGGCAGTAAAATATGCAGACTCCAGGGCTCGACATGGCCCTATAATTCAACATCATTATTTCATGAGAGCAGGAAAGAAACTGACAAGATGTGATCAGAAATCACAACCACTCTCAGCATTCAAACTCACAATGTTTATATTGCCACAACAAAACACAAGTTTTGTATTTTTTCAGAGATAAATAATACAAGAAATGCTTAAGCAGAAAACGAATACAGTCAAACCTGTGTATAGTTGTCACACAAAGGACCCAGTGAAAGTGATCACTATATTGAGGTGGCCTTTCTAAAGAGGGTGTGTGTGGCATTACTTTCAAGAGTAAGGTGACGTACCAGCCGAGACGTGAATTAAGGAAAACCGCAATAATGAAATCCAATACCATAAATCTCATGAAAATCCTGATAGATTCATAAAATATCTGAAAGGGATGTAATGCAGATATGAAATGAGTCAAAACAGCTTTGTCTGTGGCTTGCCAACCTTCACGTTTTTACAGAAAGGTCATCCAAAGTCAGGTATGCTAAGTGTTAGGTGTACTTGAACAATTACAATGTGGCCACTGACCAAATATATGAGAGGTGAATGGCCTTTCACATGTAAAATGCTACTAGACTGCCACAAAGTATCCAATATAACTCAATAAAGATGAACACTATAGTCAGGTGGCTTTAATAGCAACGAAAAACAGCAAGATAGTTACACGGATGACAAAAGTGCCAAATTTTCTACAGAGGTTCACATATATGTGTCATTTTGCTCCAAAAATTTGGGCCACCGGAAAAACTCGATGACGTCATAACTTCAAAATGGCCGCCATTATATTGCTTAAAATGGTAAAATATGGTTTATTCGGCTAGTTTTCAATATTTTTTTGAATAAAATGACGCAAACATTCTCAATTATAAATAAAACATTAAATTGACGCAAATCAATTATTATGATGACGTCATAAAGCCAAAATGGCCGACCAAATTCAAAATGTCTGCTGTAACATTGTTTAAAATGTTAAAGCACTGTTAATTAAGCCTGTTTCAGCATTTTATCGCCTGAACTGAAATTAACACCCCAAATTACAGACAAAACATATAATTGATGCAAATTAATTATTGTGATGACGTCATAAAACCAAAATGGCAACCGAAAATTACAAAATGGCCTATTATGAAGTTCACTATGCTTGGTACAATAGCCCATTTACGTGACAAAATGATAGTTTAACGGTAATGTACAATTTGTATTAGTATTCCATAAACTCAAAATAAAAGATAAATGTACCAAAACTTAGCCAATAAGTTCAACACAAGTGACAGACTCTTATGAGATTATTTATTATTAAACAATAATCTGTATTTCAAAAATCGAATATATATAAAAGGAAATGAAGGCAACTTCACACACTGGTTCAACCTTGTTTGTGATACGGTATAGTGAGTAGATCAATGTGGTTTCGTGATAGGGAAACATGGCGAGAAATCAATGAATCGATAGTGTTTTGACCCTCGAAGTGTGACCTTGATCCCAGAAATAAAGGTTTTATGTTGGTGATTCCTCCTAGCGGCATTTCCGGCCAAAGTGAGGTTCCTTCTTCGGTCACTTGAATGGTCTTGTATTCCAACATGCTTAGTTTGATAGTAGCCATCAAAGAGAGATGCTAAGATCATTATGTTGTAGTATGATTGTTGCGTGAATTGTTGCTCAGACCGTTCATTTGTACTCTCCTTGTGTTTGAATTTTGCTTGAAGGAGGATATCTTGTATGTTTTTTCTTTCTTTTATACGTTATTATAGGTTTTCTGGAAAACCATGGCCAGCGTATAATCATCCTTCATTATTTTCCAGTTTCTTATCACATTGTTTGATTAGGCTGGTTTTGATGAGGTTGTGCTGACAAGGTTTTTGTTACATCATTACTCTTATTTTGTTGATGAAGGATGGCTGACGTTTTGTTACATTAACTTCCTTTTGATACAAGCTATGTCTTTCTTTTGTTATCTCGTTGTTGAAGTTTTTGCGTTGAGAAATTGACCTTTTTTATGAAGTCCATATTGTTGTTGCATGTGCGAACATATCTGAGTAATTCACCTTTAATGAAGCATTTGAAGGTTGGTGGCAGATAAATATCATCAGATGGTTCTGTGTTGGTTTTACAGTCGAGCCATCTCTCTCGATTGCGTCTCTGGCATTTGAAGACCACAAGGTCAGGGTATGAGATTTTGTCGATAAAATGTTCAATTATGAATTCACAAGTTGAACGTAGGGTACAGGGTGTTGCACTCCTCGACAAATGTTCTGAATGTTATAAGATTATGTTCTGTTCCTGAGTAAATCATGAAAATGTTACCTTTTAAACGTTTCCATACGAATATTTGACCGGATTTGGGATTTAATATAGTTTTCTCCGTTTCATGGTATGTGATATCAGCTATTTCTGGTGAGCCCATGCTTCATCCATAGATTTGTTTGTATTTTTCTCAGTTGAATTAAAATATGTTGCGTTTCAGAATAATCGACAGTAAGGCTTTCATGTACGTTGTTGTTGGGTTTTTGTATCGTATCAGTTGGCTGGTAATGTTTCAGAGTCCAACGCTGCGATCGCTGTATTTATGGCTTCATTTTTGGCATATTTTTCTACATTGATAACACTTCTAATGTTACCAGAATAGAGTTTGCTTGTATTTTTATTGATTCTAACTAGTTAATGAAGTTTTTGTGTCCCTGATATATGTAAGTCGTCTTCGCATGATTGGTTTTATGACAAAGTCTAGAAATTCCGAGATTTGGTTTATTGGGCTCGAGCAGCCATTTCTATTGAGACGTTGGATGATGATTGTTCCTTCTGCTTGGGTTTTGAAAATTTTTGGCAGGAGATACCATCGTGTTGTACAAATTATTCTACTTATAGGAATGGGGAAACTGTAAATCACCTCGTCAATGATCTTCTTGTCGCAGATAAACGATATCATGTACAATTTCCACCGTATAGTTAATGTCGCCAAGTCTTGCCTTAATGTACAATAATAGTGTACATTTCGCAGCTGTCTATAACTTTCTTTAATGTCATTTGTCGTATTCACAATTGCTGTGCCTCTTACTTTATTGATGGGTTTTATTGTGATTTATTTGTTTTTAGACAGATTGTTCAGAGCAGTCTTTTCTGCTAGACTTATGTTCTTTCTGATGTGGGTTGCGAATGGAATTTCCTCTATCGATCTAAGTTGCTTCGAGACAGTTTTACAATTTTGGGTTTTCCGCTGTTAGTAGTGTCGACATTGGATTTATCTTAGAACAGATGTCTGATTGATTGATTGATGAATTGATCGTTTGTTTCTCATGATATTGCACAATCTTATGATGCGAATAGATTTGCTGATATCTGATAGGACAATTTTTCTGTATAGGCACTTCGGAATGGGAATAAATTTCAAGCTTTTGCTTGATGCTTTGATTTCAACATTTGGTAAGGTTTGATTTGCAAGATTTTTGATGAATCTGAGAATCTTTCTGAGTTCTTGCTTTTGTTTAACCTTCGAATTTCTGTTTAAGTTCTTCCTGGCGTTTTTTATTCTTTTGGTTTCAAAACAGCAAAACGATACCAAAAACGAAAGGCAAAGACGCTTTTCATAAAATTCACGAAAGCTGTAAAAAAAGCAAGGTAAGATAGCTTCAAAAGTCAAAAAAATCTTCTCTTTGTTCATAAACACTGACGAAACGGTCTTTTAGGCCAGCACATCCTCCAAAACGAGAACTATTGTAGCCCAAACTATGTGTTTGTCACCACATATCGACATATAAAAAACCAGAAAATTCAACAAAGGAAGCAAAAGACCAAAATCACAAAACATAAAACCTTTCTTCGGGGCCCAAGGTCACATGACCAGGGTCAAGGCATGATCTTTTCACTGGTTTTTCGTCATGTTTTTCGTTATCATGAAATCACACTACTATTGATCTACTCACTATATCGTAACACTTTCAAAGGTAGAAACGATATGTAAAGTTGCCCTCATTTCCTTTACAATGATTCACTTTTTCAGACAGAGACCATTGTTAAATAATCAATAATTTCATAATAGTTTGCCGCTTGTTTTGAGCTTATTGGCTAAGTTTTGGTACATTTATCATTTATTTTGAGTTTACGGATCATCAAGACAAATTGTACATTACCTTGAAAGTCTTATTTTGTCACGTAAATGGGCTATTGTACTAAGCATAGTGAACTTCATAATAGGCCATTTTGTAATTTTCGGTTGCCATTTTGTTTTTATGACGTCATCACGATAATTAATTTGCATCAATTGTATGTTTTGTCTGTAATTTGGGGTGTTAATTTCAGTTGAGGCACTAAAATGCTGGACACAGGCTTCATCAACAGTAATTGAACATTATCACACGATATTATGGGGGATATTTTGAATTTGGTCGGCCATTTTGGCTTTATGACGTCATCACAATAATTGATTTGCATCAATTTTATGTTGTATTTGTAATTTGGGATGTTTGTGTCAGTTTATTCAAAATAATATTGAAAACTGCCTGATAAGTAGTATTTTACCATTTTAAGCAATATAACGGCGGCCATTTTGAATTTATGACGTCATCGAGCCTTTCCGGTGGCCCAAATTTTTGGAGCAATAGCTTATTTTGATCTACACATGTAGGCGAACCTCTGTAGCAAATTTGGCACTTTTGTCATCCGTGTAACGATATTTTTGTTAAGCCACCTGACTACTAAGACAGGTTTTACAGTAACTATGATATTCTCTGTGGTAGATATCTTGTTTCTTACTAAATTTACACATAATGTCACAGCATTGATATTTGGCGTACACTTTCTAAATTCCACCCAATTTAGATCTGTTCAAATTATGATGAAATCTGCAAATTTGAATGTTTGAGGATTAGTTTTTTGGTTTTTTTGGGTTTTTTTTTTGGGGGGGGGGCAATTTTCAAAAATCTGCTATATTTGTCCAATAGCATTAAAATTTGGTTTTATAAGTTTCCAGGGATGATGTCATTCAGTTTGTTCAGATGGTGACGTAATTTCCAAATATAATTTTGTTGGCTAATTTGCTCATTTTTTCTGTCAAAAACGTCATTTTCTCTATATCACTAGTTTTACAACTTTTATTCATTTTCTCAGTGATAAAACATTTTGCTAAAATCAGTTTCGGGAGTGCTAATATGCATTATATTATAGCTTTATCAATATCAGTAGATTTTGAACGGTCATTTCCCTCAAATTATTGCTGATAATGTATCCGATTCTCCATTATTTTGGCCCAGATGTTTTCTACATCTACAAATTCAACAGCATTGCCAAAACTATAAACTAATAGCTATTATGTACCACACTCTGGCCCATAATTAACGCAAGCAAACTTTGCACTCCATAATGCACTCTGCTTCGCCTCGTACATTATGTCATTAAAACTCTGCTTTCGTTCATTATGGGCTGGCAGGGGTACATTATTTATAGATCATTAATGTGAGAATGTATGGATGATGATTATCCCGGATCTACTCAAATTAAAGTGGAGATTTCGTAAAGCTGTTCATGTTATCGCAGGATATTTTGTCGTTTGCCTTTGATTAATTGCTGATTGCATCTGTAACAAATTTTCAAGTCCGATTTGGCAAATATCATGCACTTTGGGAAATAAGGTCAGCACCAGGAATTAGTCGGAAGCTTCACCGAAATTAGCAACTAATTCGCTAATTCTATTGTCTTTAGGAATTAGGCAGTAATTGAAGTATTTGAGAAATATTCAGTGTGGATTCGTGGAATTTTGCCGATAAGAACAGTGCCTAAGACAGCAAGTGCATGTCGTCAGGTGTCCCGTTGACAAAGTACATGATATGCTTAGCCAATCCTCAGTCAGAAAACAATTTTCACTCGTGAAGTAGGTCGAGCAAAACTTGAGACATAGATATCTGGTTCGTGGCTTTTGACCCTGGTCAGTTGAACGGATAAACCGACCAACAGCCCTGCTGTTATTGTCGAGAAATACCAGTTATTACTTTGATTTTGTTACTATTAGACTGCGGTTTGTCATGCAGTATATCGTTTGTTTTATAGGTGAGTACGAGCATCCTACCTGGTACCCTCTGAGATGGGCATTCCTCTTTTCGTTATCGAGTCATAATCTGTCTTGGACTTACTAGGGGTATCGTTACCATAATACATGCATAAGGGACCGTTCAGTTTTTACGGCCGGGGGGGCCCGGCAAAATCCAGGGGTGGTCATCGTAATTTTGGAATCCGCAAAGGGGGGGTCATTGCTTTTTCACTGGTAGGAAAGAGGGGTCACCACATTTTCAAAACATAATACCAACAATAAAGTTCACTTTATACCATGGCCATGATCGACCCTCTTTACCGGCGGGCCGCCTTCGGCGGCCCACTACAATAAATATACATTATGTATTACCCATGACCCTCTTAACAGGCAGACGCCTTTGGCAGCCCACTCCAATTAGGTTTACTTCATGCAATGGTCATGATCGACCCTCTTTACCGGCGGGCTGCCTGCGGCGGCCCACTACAATAAATTGACTTTATGTAATACCCCAGGGCAATCTTACCGTAAAATTCCCAATTGAAGCCGCGGCTTGTATTAGAAACATTTTTGAGGGACCCCTGGGATCACGCACTGAATAATGGTAATGGCCGGCGCCTTCAGCGGCCCTGTCCAGTAAAGTCTACTTTATGCAATAGCCATGATCGACCCTCTTTACCGGCGTGCCACCTTTGGTGGCCCACTAGAATAAAGTTGACTTTACGTAATAGCCCATGACCCTCTTAACCGGAGGGCTGCCTTTGGCGAACCACTCCAATAAAGTTTACTTTATACAATGTCCATGGACATGAGTTGTCTATGGAAATGAAGTTAAAAATGCCTTACAGTCGTCCTAATTAACAGAGGTTTCAATGGATGTGGCTGAGAAGTTTGTGCACTGGCATCTCTGCTACACGAATAAAGTGCGCCGCGTACCGGAGTTCAAATCCAAACCATGCGGGTAAATTTGACACATGGGTTTGGTTATTTTTCAGGGGGGGGTCATCAATTTTTTTCGTCTGACAAAGGGGGGGGGTCATCTTTATTTCACAAAAAATGCAGGGGGGGGTCTATATTTTTTTGAACACCGGCGACAAGATTTTGCCGGCCTCCCCCCCCAGGCCGTAAAAACTGAACGCTCCCTAAGTAATGTGGTGATTAAGGTAGACCGTGGCTGCGCCTCGGGGACAGATATTCGGACTCACAAATTTCTATATTTTTTTATCTGATCTACCACTTGTTTTGGATTATTTTAAAACTCTTAAGAAAGAAAACTTTACATTTTGCCATCACTGACCACATACGAGAGATGAATGGCCTGTCACATGTAAAATGCTACTGGACTGCCACAAAGTAACCTATAAAACACTAGGATATTCTTCATGGTAAATATCTTGTTTCTTACTAAATTTTACACATAATGCCATAGAATTGATATTTGGTGTACACATTCCAAGATTTCGTCCAATTTAGATTTGTTCAAATTATGATGAAATCTGCAAATTTATATTTTTGAGGATTAGTTTTGCTTTGGGGGTCTTTTTTTCAAAAATCTGCTTCTTTGAAAACGTTTGTCGAATAGCATTCAAATTTGGTGTAAGTTTCTAGGAACGATGTCATTCGGTTTTGTTCAGATGGTGATGAAATTTATTTATGCAAGTTTGTGGGTTTCTCATTTTTAGCTCTCGTGTGTAAACACGTGGGCTAATGTCATAGCGATGTCTGTCTGTCTGTCTGTCCGTGTGTGTGTGAGTGTGTGTGTGTCTGTCTGTCTGTCTGTCTGTTTACACGATAACTTAAAAACGTCTGAACGGATTCAGGTCAGATTTGGTAGACAGGTACCATATGCTACTTGCAAGAGGTAATTAGATTTTGGTTAGCGCGGCTTGCATATTAATGAAGTTATGCAATATCGTTTTTTTCCTTACAATGGTTTCCCTATGGAGACAGTAATGACAGTGTAGACATATATCAAGAAATACTGCACAAAATTTCATGAAACTTTTCACAGATGGCAATCTCAGAACATTATCATGATACTGTCAGTGTCATGTCAATTATCTTCTCATTTGCATATTAAATGAACTTTTGTTATTAGTGAGATAACTCTGAAATTCCCTCACCAAACTTGATGATACTTGCAACAAATATTGATCTGATATATCTTATTATACTTAGAAGCATTGGGCAGTGTCAAGTTAATAAATAGCTAATTTGCATATTTTATGAAGTTTTGTAATTAGTCGTATAACTCCAATATAACTGCACCAAATGTGATGAAATCTGCTGCAGATACTGATCCGACTGATATCCAACTGTGGTGTACAGCATTTAGTAGTGTGAAGTTAATTAAGGGTTAATTTGCATATTTAATGAACTTTGTAATTAGGTATATAACTCTGAAATTATGGCACCTAAGTCAGTGAAATTTGGTACATATATTGTTCTGATAATTATCTAATTGTACTGAGAAGCATTTTGGAATATCAAATTAACAAATAGGTCATTTGCATATTTTATGAAGTTTTGTAATTAGTCATATAACTCCAAAATAATTGCACCAAATGTGATGAAATCTGATACAGATACTGATCCGACAGATATCTAATTGTGGTGTAAAGCATTTAGTTGTTTGGGGTTAATTAAGGGTTCATTTGCATATTTAATGAACTTTGTAATTAGTGATATTACTCCAAAAGTACAGCATTAAATTTGATGAAACTTGCTACAGATGTTGATCTGATAAAAAGCCAATTGTACTGAGAAGCATTGAGCAGTATCAAGCTAATAATCAGCTCATTTGCATATTTCATTCAGTTTTATAATTATTCATATAACGCCAAATAACTGCATCAAATGTGATGAAAACTGCTGCATATACTGATCCGACAGATATCTAACTGTGTTGTAAAGCATTTAGTAGTGTGAAGTTAATTAAGGATTGATTTGCATATATAATAAACTTTGTAATTAGTATATAACTCTGAAATTACGGCATCAAATTTGGTGAAATGTGCTACAGATATTGATTTGATAAATATTTAATTGTGCTATGAAACATTGAACAGTGTCAAGTTAATTTAGGGCTCATTTGCATATTTAATGAACTTTGTAATTATTGACATTACTCTAAAATTACAGCATTAAGTTAAATGAAACGTGCTACAAATGTTGATCTGATGGATATCTAATTGTCCCATGAAGAATTGAGCAGTGTCAAGTTAATTAACAGCTCATTTAAATATTAAATAAAGTTTTGTAATTAGTGATTAAACTCTGAGAGTACTGTGCAAAGTCGATAAAACCTGCTACATATAGTGACATAACAGATATCTTATTGTTCTGTGAAGCGTACTACTATAAATGAACCTGTTGCAAAAGACGTGAGCATATTCAGTTCTTATCTGGTCTTTCTAAACATCATTTTCTCTATATTACTAGTCGTACAACATTGAAATTCGATATTCATCTTCGTAGAGATATTACGTTTTGGTAAAATCAGCTTAAAGAGGGCTAATTTGCATAAAGTTATAGCTTTGTCAATACCAGTGGATTTTGAAACGTCGTTTCCTTACATTATTACTGATAATGTATCAGGTTATCGAACATTGTGGCCCAGAATTCTTCTACATCTACCAATTCAACGGCATTGTCAAAACTACAGCTGTTATGTAACCCACCCTGGCTCATAATTGACTCAATTTGTACTCCACGATGCACTCAGCTTCGCCTCGTACATTATGTGATGCAAACTTTGCTTTCGTCCATTATCGGCTTGCTTTAATAATCTCTAATAATTTCATATCATAAATGTGTAAATATATCGATGATGAGCATCTAGGATTTATTCAATTAAAGTGCCGATTTTGTAACGCTTTTAATATATATATATATATATATATATATATATATATATATATATATATATATATATATATATATATATATATATATATTTCTCCCAGGATATTTTGCTTATGTTTGCTGATTGCATTTGTAACAAACTTCAAACTTTTAAGTATCACGCATTTTTGTGAAATGAGGTCACCAACAGGAATAAGACAGAAGTTGCACTGAAATTAGCAACTAATTCGCAAATTTCATCAACTTTAGCAATTGGACAATATCTACAGTATTTGAGAAATACTCAGTATCGGTCATGGAATCTTGCACAGAAGACCAGTACCTCAGAAGGCTGCAAGTTCTGACGTCAAGTCACTGTTTCTCGTTGACAAACATAAGCTTATGCAATCCGTCGAGCAAAACATGAGATCGGTCGGGTTCGTGGCTTTTGACCCTGGTCAGTTGAACAGATAAACCGACCAACAGCCCTGCGGTTAAGTCGAGAAATACCTGGTATAACTTTTATTTTGATGCCATTAGACTGCCGCTTGTCTTACTGTATATCGCTCGTTTTACAGGTGAGTACTAGTGTCCTACCTGGTACCCCCCAAGACGGGCATTCCTCTTTTCGTTATCGAGTCATTATGTGTCCTCGACTTACTAGGACAATCGTTACCATAATACATGCATAAGTAATATGGTGATTAAGGTAGACCGTGACTGTGCCTCGGGGACAGATATTCGGACTCTCAAATTTCTACAATTCTTTTCTGATCTACCACTTGTTGGGGCTTATTTTAAAACTCCTAAAGTAAGAAAAGTCTACATGTTGCCATTGACCACATACGAGAGATGAATGACCTGTCACGTGTATAATGCTCTTGGACTGTCAAAAAAATAACCAATATAACTCAATAAGAATGACAACTGTGACAGGTATTACTTTAACTCTATGATATTCTTTATGGTAAATATCCTGTTTGTTACTTAATTTTTCACATAATGCCATAGAATTGATATTTGGTGTACACATTCCCAGATGTCACCCAATCGAGATTTGTTCAAATTATGATGAAATCTGCAAATTTATATTTTTGAGGATAATTTTTGCTTTTTTTGGAGAGTCTGTTTCTCTATATCACTAGTCTTATAACTTTTATTCATCTTCTCAGTGATAAAACATTTTGCTAAAACAGCTTGGAGAGTGCTAATTTGCATTATATTATAGCTTTATCAATACCAGTGGATTTGGAACGTCATTTTCCCACATTATTGCTGATAATGTATCTGATTATCGAACATTGTGGCCAAGAATTCTCCTACATCTACAAATTCAACGGCATTGCCAAAACTACAGCTGTTATGTACCCCACCGGGCCAATAATTGACTCAATTTGCACTCCATAATCACTCAGCTGCGACTCGTACATTATGTCATGCAAACTTTGCTTTCGTCCATTATGTGCTTGCTTTAATAATCTCTAATATCTACAAATCATAAATGTGTGAATATATCGATGATGAGCATGCAGGATTTATTCAAATCAAAGTGGCGATTTTGTAACGCTTTTAATGTTATCGCAGAATATTTGATATTTTGCCTATGATTGCTGTTTGCATATGTAACAAATCTTCAAGTCCGAGTCGGCAAATATCATGCACTTTGGGAAATGAGGTCAGCACCAGGAATTAGTCGGAAGTTACACTGAAATTAGCGACTAATTCGCTAATTCCATTGACTTTAGCAATTAGGCAATATCTAAAGAATTAGAGAAATATTAAGCGTGGATTCGTGGAATCTTGCAGATACGAACAATGCCGTAGAGTCTGCAAGTGCTTGACGTCAGATGTCCCCTTGACAGAAATGATATGCTTGGCCGATCCTCGGTCAGAAGACAATTTTCACCCGTGTAATCCGTCGAGCAAAACTTGAAACTTGAGACCAGGTCGGGTTCGTGGCTTTTGACCCTGGTCAGTGGAACAGATAAACCGACAAACAGCTCTGTGGTTAAGTGGAGAAATACCTGGTATAACTTTGATTTTGTGCCATTAGACTGCCGCTTGTCTTACGGTATATCGTTCGTTTTAAAGGTGAGTACTAGTGTCCTACCTGGTACCCTGTAAGATGAGCATTCCCCTTTTCGTTATCGAGTCATAATCAGTCTTGGACTTACTAGGAGAATCGTTACCATAATACATGCTTAAGCAATGTGTGGTTAGGGTAGACCGTGACTGTGCCTCGGGGACAACTATTCGGACTCACAAATTGCTACATTTTTTTTCTGATCTACCACTTGTTTTGGATTATTTTGAAACTCTTAAGAAAGAAAACTTTACATTTTGCCACCACTGACCACATACGAGAGATGAATGGCCTGTCACATGTAAAATGCTACTGGACTGCCACGAAATAACCAATATAACTCGATAAGGATGATTATATTACCATGCCCTGTCCATTGAGTTTTAATTGGTCGAGCTGAACCACGTGACGCCCACAAATACACAGTTATGGTTTGTTTTCATGCCCGTGAATATGAATAATATAGTAAACATAGTAACTTTACGGCTAAAACGAAAATTGTGATTTGTACAAAGATCATAATCAACCACAAAATAAAATGGAGCATTTTTTGGCCAAGTTTAGATGCTTTTTTCAAACAAATCGCCGGATTTGCAAAATTTTTGCAGCGCGCGAACTACTCACTGACAGGCTCTGGGGCCCCGTTGTCGTTCGCACGGGAAATTTTCGTAAATTTTTACGGTTTATCGGGGATCGTTGATAATGTAATTGAAATAACAGACTCCGCGCTGACCATTAACGTTTATTTATGGGCGCGGGCTAGAGGAAATCCAAATTAACGGGCTCGGCAAGCCTCGCCCGTTATTTTTTGGCTTTCCTCTCGCCCTTGCCCATAAATAAACGTTAATGGTCAGCGCTTCGTTATTTCTACAATACTAAGACAGGTTTTACCGTAAATTTCTTGTTTCTTACTAAATTTTACACGTAATGTCACAGAATTGATATTTGCTGTACATATTCCCAGATCTCACCCAATTTAGATTTGTTGAAATTAAGATTAACTTGATCTGCAAATTTGTATTTTCATGATTAGTTTTGCTTTGTTAGTTGGTCTTTTTTTTCAAAAATATTCATCTTCTAAAATCGTTGTCCAATAGCATTCAAATTTGGTTTTGTAAGTTTCTAGGAATGATGTCTCTCGGTTTTGTTCATATGGTGATGAATTTCCATATACAAGTTTGTGGATTTATCATTTTCTGTCAAATCATTATTTTCTCTTTATGACTAGTCTTACGACTTTGAAAGTTCAATATTCATCTTCTTAGAGATATTACGTTTTGGTAAAATTAGCTTCAAGAGTGCTAATTTGCATTACGTTATAGCTTCATCAATACCATTGAATTTTAAAACGTCGTTTCCTCACAATATTACAGATAATGTATCCGATTATCGAACATTGTGGCCCAGAATTCTTCTATATCTACAAATTCATCGGCTTTGCCAAAACTATGAACTTATAGCTATTATGTATCCCGCTCTGGCCCATAATTGACTCAAGCAAACTTTGTACTCCATAATGCACGTAGCTTCGCCTCGCACATTATGTGATGCAAACTTTGCTTTCGTCCATAATGGGCTTGCTATAATACTCTCTAATAATTACGTATCATAAATGTATGAATATATCGATGATGACCATCCCGGGTTTACTCATATTAAAGTGGCGATTTTGTATCGCTTTTAATGTTATCGCAGAATATTTGATATTTTGCCTATAATTGCTGATTGCATTTCTAAGAAACTTTAAAGTTAAATTTTGTAAGTATCATGCACTTAGGAAAATGAGGTCACCAACAAAAATTATTCGGAAGTTACACTGAAATTAGCAACTCATTCGCAAATACCATTAACTTTCGCAATGAGGCTGTATTTAAAGTATTTGAGAAATATTAAGGCTGGACCACGGAATCTTGCATAAAGGACCAGTACTGAGACGTCTGCAAGTGCTTGACGTCAGGTGTCCCGGTGACAAACATATGCTTAGCCATTCCTCGGTCAGAAAACAATCGTGTAATCCGTCGAGTAAAACTTGAGACAAATAGGTCGGGGCCGTGGCTTTTGACCCTTGTCAGTTGAACAGATAAACCGACCAACAGCCCTGCGGTTAAGTCGAGAAATACCTGGTATAACTTTGATTTTGATGCCATTATACTGTCGCTTGTCTTACGGTATATCGTTCGTTTTACAGGTGAGTACGAGTGTCCTTCCTTGTACCCTCTGAGATGAGCATTCCCCTTTTCGTTATCGAGTCATAATCTGTCTTGGACTTACTATGAGAATCGTTACCATAATACATGCATAAGCATATGGTCATAAAGGTAGACCGTGACTGGACCTTGGTGACTCTTGATTTTAATCGTTGATTTGGTAAGAGAAAGGTTAACGGTTTCACTGAAGAAAGTTTGACGAAACGTTTCAATCTTTGATATTCGAGGCGCATACTACCTTAGGAAATAAATCTGATTAAAATCAGATATATAGATGGCGACGTCGCCCCCCCCCCCACCTTGTTTGTTCTTTGCTGTTCTCGTTAGCTGACAGTAGTGAGAAGACTGTCAGCTAAAGGAGAGTAGCAAGGAACAACCAAGTTTAAGGTGGAACGTCACCATCTCTGCATCTGGCTACACACTTTACATTACCAATGACCAAAAGAGTTCGCATGCATTGCATTGCATTGCATTGCATTGCCCACGTATGGTGTGACATTTTACTCTGTAGAGACAACAGACAAACTATGAATAAATAGTCTGCGAAATATGATATAAAGATCATATCACGAAAAAAATTATCATCAATGAAACCAGTTTTGTATTGCATCAGGTTTGACCTTCCTTTCTCCTCAGATGTACTCGATAATTCACTGAACGTGTATGAATTAGAGTCGACATTGTGGTCTAAGGTTCAATTACATGAAAAGGCTTACACTATTTCGAACGCGCCCAAGACATCAATGTCAAGTACAATTCATAATATACATACCCCGTTGATGTGGTCCAGTGCTTGTCAGATGTGCCAATATATGAACCCTTTGCACGTTTGTAATGTATATTGTAACGTCTTGAGTCCGTGCAAATGCTTTACTAGGGAGTATAATAATTCGTAAAACCTGCTGCAATTTCAGCTTGTTTCATTCAATCTATTTTCTCTGAATCTTTACAATACATAAGGCGTCACTTTCTCTGTGAATTTTCTTTCCTCCATGTTGTTATAAACGCAAACACAGCATTCTTTGTGAAAGTCAAATTTTATCATGCTGTTCGTGGTAGTTGCCTCATATATATATATATATATATATATACAAATTACCTTAATTACAAAGTACAAATTAATAATATCTGTTACTTAAGTTTCATGCATCCTGCAATCTTAAGACAGACGGAAGTGAAAGGATTCTTAGTTCTACACTCTCTGCAGGTCCACAGATGTAAATACAACGTAACAATGCCAATGTCATAAATTTTACTTGATTTCAGTTCGCAATTATGAAAGACGCGGCGACAAGTGATCCCCGGCCCCCAGAGGGCGGATGGGGATGGGTTATTGTCATGGCTACATTCATAGGTTTTACGATCAGTGCCGGAAGCTGGCTATCGTTCGGTGTGCTCTATGTTGCATTTTTGGACGCATTTGGCGAATCAAAGGCTGCGACAGGTAAGTTTTGGAACAGGGGTCAAAACACGATTGCGTTATCATTTTGGCGGTATTAGTGCAGTATTCAAAAGCGTTGTACAAAACTTGCTAGAGTAAGTCCGTCACATATCGATAACAGCCAATCAGTGAATTCTCTTTGGTAGCTACGCATAGCAAGTACACCGATCATCAGAATGATGCTACTTCCGTTCTATGACTAACAATGGCTTACACGCCTCTTTTACTGTATTTATCCAAAGAGAAACCCAACGTTTAGGGCTAAAGATAGGCAAGGTCGGGTAAGCGGAACAATGCGAATTTTGTTTATATTATCCTGATAAGCAAAGTAAACGACCTCTGTCTTTTGTTTTGCAGAAATTTACACATCTGAACCACATTCAAGTTATTTCTCTAGATTAGGGGCAAAGTAGCAAGTGGTTGTTCTTGTTTATAGTTCGAGGGGTTAAATCATAGGGAGATAACCAATAGATAAAATAACAAAGTAAATATGTTCAACTTTTAAAGTATCTTTGCCAATGAGAACTTATTTCGTTCAAGTAAGCTATAGATCAATGTCGCTTCCAACTAGTACAATCAATACGTGGCCCAATGTGTCCATAAACAATAATGAATACTGCTCGTAAGTTTACAAAGTTCAGTCGCGCTTTAGGATGTTTGGTGCCCATGTTTGATTTATGACACACGCAGAGAAAAAAATCAGAGCTATTTCAAAGTCCACAAAATGCTTGAAACACGTAACTAATAAGCCTAACGTCGCATAGTGTTTAAGACGTTTAGGCGCAAATGACCAGCGCAATATTAGGGCAGAATCTGTGAAACACCAAACCGACGTGGCTACTCAATTTCGTAACAAACATCTTTGTACTTTTTGGCTTAAACGCGACACAAATTCCCCACAATAAGTATCTCAAGCATGAACGTTCACTTACAAGCAACACATGCAGATCGCAAAGGGAAACTTTAGCTCCTTGCTAAAGCACCCGGTATGTACCCACATATGGTTCCGCTAGATATGACGAGGTTCTTTGAACTTGGGTCAACAGGATAGTTTTGTTTTGTTTTATTTTGTTTTTTGCCAAGTTGGTCATGCCGAATGAGCATATGTGATTTTAAAAGAAAATGCACATGATTCTATGTTTACGTCGCTGTTACTTTAAGGCAGGATGTGCCTGGCTGGACATTGATTCGGACGCTAAAATTTTACAACACTTTACTGATCTACTACTTGTGGAGGCCCTATTATACAGAAGCTAGGAGTTTCATGTTTAGTTTTTTTCCGAATATCGAAAATTTGATTTTTCTACATAGAGTTAACAAGGGATGGCAGCCATTTAGAATTTCAAATCTGCTCGGTAAATGTTGGGCAATTTGTTTTTCTAGTACCAAAATTTTCATACAGAACCTTTATTTTTATTCTCGGTCTGGTAAGGTAATGGTTGACTGTTTCCCTAGTGTAAGAAAACTTTCAGGTGTTGTTTCGAGGCGCGAGATACCTTAAAAGAACTCACCCAACTTGGCTCTGCATTACCTGTTTGTGTGTAGGTATGGCTTTATAGGGACAACCTGAATCCTTTTGCTAATACAACATTTCAATGTCTTTCTTTACATCGTTTGCAGCATGGATATTGGGAATATTTCACGTGGCTTGGGTGTTATCTACAAGCTATGGAGTTGCCTTGGCTAAAAGATTCGGACACAGGAAAACTGCCATGGCAGCAGGTGTATTGGCGTCATTAGGAATTTTTGCCAGCGCTTTCACGACAAAGCTGTATCAATTATATATCACCTATGGATTGATTTCGGGTGAGAATACATTTAAGCTTACAGTTTCCAATGTCAGAGAGTGCGGTCTTCAGATCTACATACCGTTAGCAGTTAGAACACCTTTTTCTTCGCAAAGGAACTATTTACTTTATATACAAAAGACGTGCCATGTTCTATCAACACTGTTGCATATTGAATAAACGATAGGTCACCGCAGCCATGATATTGCAATAAAGTGTATTGCAGGCAAAGCCGCGGACAGGACGGGGGTCCTACCCAAAGACATACAACTGATGTATGTGAATTAGTCTTACAAATGAGTGATCCAAGAGCCACAGCTCTATCGACAAATTGGCAATTATTCTCATTCTGGTGCAGCTCAAAGAGATTTCAAGCAAAGACGTACATAGACTCCATGGTACGCCTTTGAATATTTGCGTTACTTTCGAGCCCCATTACCTATAACTTTTGATATATTTTCAATCGTTTTTGCGCAGTTAACAAAACAAAATTTCTTAATATATCCAAAAACACGTTACAGTGCCTATTCTTGTTTAACTTGTCAAGACAGCGTGTATGTGTCTAAAGCTTATTGTAATTGTTGAAAGCCGAATCCGAATTTTAGTCCAGACTAGAATTCATTTGTCAACAACAACACAGCATACAGTACACAACGTGTCATCTTTTGAAGCCTAATACTTTGTATTTAAGCATACTTTTATGCGAAGAACAATAACTTGAGCTTGTTTTCAACAAAAAGAAAATGAAAGGAAAATCAAAAGTTACTGTGAAGTAAGAGAAATTCCCTGTTAGGTTGGGTTTTTTGTTTTGTTCTTTTTGACTTGTGTGTATTTGGTTTGTTGTTTGTTTCTTAAGCTATTTGGGGGTTTGCATTTTGTTGCAAAAATCTCAACACCCAAAAAACAAACAAACAAACAAACCAAACAACACACAAACATCACCAATGAATCGTCTGCTTTATCATACAGGAATTGGACTTGGTCTCACATATGTGTTGTACATTGAAATAGTGAGTATATATTTTAACAAGCGTTTTTCCGTTGCTATCGGACTAGCTTTGCAAGGGACGGGCGCTGGACAGTTGTTTTTTAGCATCGTGACTCAAATGTTGGTCGACCAATACGGCTGGAGGGGAACACTGCTGATTCTATCCGGAATGGTGTCGAATGCGTGTGTAGTTGGCGCCCTCCTGCGACCGTTGAAAGTTGGATATTCAAATAAACCGCGTGGCTCTGAACTAAGGGGGGATGAGAGTGAAGAAATTGAATCATACGAACATGGTGATAGGGATGTTAACACAGACAAGAAGAGCTCACAATCGGAGACTAATGAGCTTCCAAGTTCATGTGACATGTTAGCCGAAAATGATGACGCGAACGATTCAGGACCTAACAGACTTTTTCCAGGCTGCTTGAAGTCGTGTCTGATTGCAGTATACGATTTCTCATTATTCAAGTCACCAATGTTTGTAGTGATTGGTATTATCGTGGTCGCACAGGGTTGTGGAACAACTGCAAGTAACGTACACATTGTAAGTACTGTTATCACTTCGATTATTTCAGCGACAGAAACTATTTTTCTTCATCCTGACCAAGGCAATATAGAATCACAAGAGAACCAATATTGCAGGCCACAAGTTCCCCACTCGAGACGAAGATGTAGCCACAAAATTCTCTCTCCCTTGGCTCCTTCGCTTTTACGCCTTTATAATCACTATTTGGTCAGTGGAATTTTGTCTCTTGCCAGTAACTCTACGACTCTTACTTTTTGTACACATTAAAGGAATTCGGTCATCAGCAGCTATAGAGGCCAACCACTGATTTTCACTCGGGTGGCCACGAAACAAACGAGTGCGCCATCAATAATGCATTATAATAATGTTACGGACGTTCTATGAGTCAACATGGCTGACACGCCACTGTCACCTGATGTGAATTTATGCAAATCTTCAATGACCTAGTAAGGGTTGTAAAGTTAGCAAGTTTGGAAGTTGTATTTGCCATCAGAGTGTCACTCCTTTATATTTTACGGATTGTAATTTATATCCTGCATAAAAATATAGGATGCCCTCTATGGTCAAGTTCAACTCATTTACATTGATTGAACTCTTTTCTCTAGGTAAGACGAGCACGTGATTACGGCATCTCTGATACCCAAAGTGCATACATACCGGCTGCCATGGGATTGGCGCAGATGGTTGGACAAACGTGTATCGGTGCTGTTAGTCACGTGAAAAAAATCTCTAAGTTTATACCTTATACTCTGTGCATGTTTCTGGCCGGTATATCCTTAATATTGGGCATTTACATAAGAAACTTTACAGGTAAAAATTTGATTTATTATTTCATGTTGAATGGTGCGTTGTACTTTGGGAGATATAACGCCATTAGTGATCATTTACAAACGTATTGCACCAATTTACAAATTGGTCGCACAGTGAAACATTAAAAAAACGACCAATCCTAGAAAACCAACTTGTGAGCATAATTTGCGGAATGGTCGTTATTGTTTCGTAATAAGCAGAACACGTTCTGTTTTAGCAATGTTCCTTATACAGGCGATCACTAGGCAACAACGATACAACGTTTTATCACTGTATATATAAACCCTTACCCAGCGAGCTACATGATGAAAAAGTCCATTGAGTAGTGAGTACGATTCCGTCACTTCCGGCTGTGCCGATGGGGAAGGCAAAGCCAGTGACGAAGAGATGACAGTAGCAAGTTTTATTATAATTAGTGACTCGGAAAAAAAGTTATTTAAAAGACACCTCTGTTTACGATATCTCGAAATCTACTGGCTTACTCTCCCTAACATGTATGTATACATGTGTACTTGTAAAATGTTTGTGTGTATACCTGTATTCCTGTATACATGTAAATATACATGTATCATATATATATATATATATATATATATATATATATATATATATATATATATATATATATATGTATGTATGTATGTATATATATATATATATATATATATATATATATATATATATATATCATGAAGGAAAATCATCTGCATAGACTTCAGCTACAACAATGTCAACGATGTACAAGCCATGATTTGTCAACATCTTATATATTTTGCCACAAATATCTGTAATTATTAGATCGAAAGTCATGTTTGTCCACTTGTATTGTTATTTTTTCCTAAGTATGCTTTCAACAACAAAAAAACCAAATCATTGCTTCGGTATCAACCGTCTATCCTGGTAACTTTCGTTTATCGTTTCTCAATAATCGTTGTTTCGTGCCTCCTAACACACAGCCCAGATCGTCTTTATCGTCGTATTTGGTATATGTAATGGCGGATATATTGTACTCAATTCCATCATGGCGAAGTTATTGTTCGGAAGTGACAGACTGGGGCATGCCATGTCTCTACTAAACGTCATGCAAGGAATGGTGTCGCTATTTTTCAGTCCGCTAGGAGGTAAAAATCTCGTTTCGATATTGAGAGATCGATACAAGTGTGTTGGATAGACAGCGCCATCATTGCTGAAGCATTGTATGTGCCCCTTTTGACGAGTAGAGTGACAACAATACTACATTGAGCGAGTGACATATCATTCAATAATATTTTTTCAGAGGAAATGAATGTCGCAATGTGCCCCCTACCCGAGCTTAACCATGGCCGACTAGAAATAAGAGAGAAATGCTTAAACTTTTGCTTCAATTTTTATCAAATAAACTTAACATCATTGCGTGTCAACATTAATGTATAGAAATCAGAGGTCATCTCGTAAATTTTTGGTGTAGAAAAGCAAATGACGTGAAAAGTACGACACTTTAAATTCAAAATGGCCGCCGCCATCCCATCTACAGGGATAATCAAATTTTCACAAAGTAAAAATGCGAAAATTTCACTTACTTAACGACCTTTACATTGAGCCCACATCAGCTTTAGACCAGGGAAGTATTGTTAAAATTTTAGAGTCCGAGTATCTGTCCCCGAGGTGCGTATTGCTTTAACACTTCGAAGCAATCAGTTTCAAATTGGGAGATCCAAGAATAGAATGTGTGTCCTAAGCTCTACCTGAAAGCTTCTCAGTTAGTGCGCCCGCCACCGCTGTATGAAACGTAGTTAAAGACCATAGCCATGATTGGTTTGTACACGTAGATCCTTTCCTCAAAATTTACGACTCGACTTTACCGTCAATAAGTTCATACTCGTTCGATGAGATCCCGTTTCCCAACTTTTTTCTGTAGGTTGGATACGCGATAGTTCCAACATTTACGATGGATATTATTGGTTAGCTGGAGGTCTGGAAATATTTGCATCTGTCCTAGCCGCGACACTTCCACTAGTGGATCGAATTAGCAAGCGAGGTCAATGTGAAAGAAAGTCGCAATCGGAAGATGCAGATGCAGACATGAAGGTGGCACACAAGTTAAACGAATGAAACCAACGTACGCCAAACTGGACATAGAGGGAGTCTATATTGAAGACAATAAAATGGGTTTCAAAGTAACACAGGAAAATGTTGCCGTAAGAAGAGCGCTTATGTGAAAATAAATCAAAATTATATATCGCCTGATTGAATCTGTGTATTGTGTTCTCGTCATCAATGTCCTCAAAAAAATTGACAAAGAGATTGTGAACGTGACAAACAACTGTCACACTTGCAGCTGTGCGAAAACTGTCACAAAGACGTTAATAAAGAATTTTCGTGAAAATGTATAGATAAAATTTCATGACTTGAAGAAGCTTCTATTTGCATTAAAATACTGGACAGTTCATTTTTTGCATATGCAGACTTAAGCTTATGTCTTATCGTTATCTGTCTATCTTTGTGTTTACATGACTGTCTGTCTGTCTAGAGATTCGATATCCCGAGGGGCAGTATTGACAGGAATGAAACCTGGTACTCAGATGCATTTTAGGAATAGCTATATCTCATTAGACTTTCTTGTCTTCAACTTGCATGACAACGAACTTGCAGGAGGTGACAGTATTTTTCACAAAGACGTCTACAACGGGGAAGAATTGCAGACAGTTTCCTTGGTACATGACGGGAACCTGATGTGTCACACAAACTGTAGTGCGCATTGGTTTTGCATGTCCCTCATAATTTTAAGTTCGTAAGTGGGCACTGAGGCCATTTCATCTTTTTTCACGTCGAAAGTCAAATATCAGACACAATTTCAAACCAAACGAATGGATGCGAAAACTTGATATTTCGACTTTATCATACTTTATTTGACCTCTGTTAGGTGTGAAATATACAAGATGGCATCCCGGTAGGATACACAATACTTGGTTTACAAAAAAAACCCTATTGAATGTTTAAGTATAGGCAAATCAATACATTACATGAAGTGCCTGCATGGAGTGGTAGAGTCACTGATCAATGAAATCAATTTAAATTGGTGAGCTTTATGCCATTATGTCAATATTTACACCGTATGAAAGGACATTCTTCATCTTTAATTGTGGATTCTAAGGAATCTTGCAAATAAGACGAGATATATATATATATATATATATATATATATATATATATATATATATATATATATATATATATATATATATATATATATATATATATATATATATATGCTTAGCATATTCTCGGTCAGAAAACAATGACGTGCCATCCGTTGATCAAATCTTGAGAGAAAGAGGTTGGGTTCGTGGCTTTTGACCCGGGTGCATTTGAACAGATAAGCCGACCAACAGCCTAGCGGTTTATAATAAGTCGATCAATACAAGGTATAGCTTTGATTTTGATGCCATTCAACAGTCGCTTGTCTTACGGCACATCGTTCGTCTTACAGGTGAGTACCTTGTATCCTGTAAGATGAGTATTCCCTTTTCGTTATTGACGTGGGTGACATACGGTGATTAAGAAATCAATCAGATGGCGACCAACCTGTCCCCCTTTCTGTTCTTTACTAAGAATAACAAAGATTGCAAGCAAGTTAAAGATGGAAACGTCACCATCTCTGCATCTGGCTACACAGTATACATTACGAATGACCAAAAGAGTTGCCTGCTAAAACTGTTGCCTGCTAGGCAACAGTTCCGACAAATGATGTCCGCTGACGTCCAAAAAACATTTGCGCATACGCGAACTGGAATGAAAACAAAGATGTCGTCTGCAGCCGAGCGAAACGATAGTCGAGAAATTTCTCGGTTTATCCTATTTTGTCAAGAAGAACTGAATGCTCTGGTTTCCAACAAGGACTCGAAAAGAATGAAAACGATAATCAAAGGTGCAGTGAACGTTTTGCAGAAGTATTGAGACCCTGTCGGGAAAAACCTATTTTTTGCCGAACCACTTCAACATATTACATCATTCATGCGACAACTTTTGTGTATTATATATTATTGCCTGAATACATGGGTTTAGGTGCCCGAGAGCAGTTGACAATTTGCGCGACGCCAGAAGGGCAAATTGTCTCCTGCTGCGAGGGCACATAAACCCATGTATTCACGCAATAATATTTTATTGCATGCCTCTTCACAATGCTATAAATAACATTTAGTTACATGCAGGGTATTTTCAAACGATTTTACCATTATCGACCAGCATCAAACAGATTTTTAACGCAAGTCCAAATAGCAGTGCGCGCATGGATATTTTACATTTGGCGTTAAGCGTCTACTTTGATGTCGAAAACATCGAAAGGCTTCACTGGCCCGGATAACCATGGAAACCGGTCAGTACATCGTTCACCGGCCCGCTAACATCCCGGATGTTCCTATTCAAATCAATGCACAGATATGCAGTCACCTCGAGACATGTAATAAAGTACGTTCTTATGCATGGCTACGGATGAGGTGTGTATAAAAACATTATTGGACTGGCCATGCTGGCAACAGCATACGTCTTTAATCCCTCGGGCCTGAGTCAACCCCAAAAACAGACTGTTTCCCGAGGCCGTAGGCCGAGGGAAACAGTCTGTTTTGGGGGGTGACTCACTGTCCCTCGGGATACAGGGACTGGGATACAGGGACTGTGAGTCACCTCGCATGGCCAGTCAATATGCGTATACTGTTACATTTAAATGTCATTCATAACAACGATGACTCCACCTGGATGATGTTTCAGATATTTGCTCTTAATATCACAGATCGGGGAACTTTACAGAAATCAATGACAACTTTACAACTTCTGTAAGAAAGTCATTTCTATCAAGACGTAAATTAAGAAATAGATAAAATTTGAATGTGCCTGTGAAGTAATATAGCCGCGCTGTGTGAAGAGAGAGAGTCCGATAGTCCCGCATGTAGATCCATAACGAGCGTACCTGCAAATTGCAATAAGTTGTGCATGCGCTGTGTGTCGAGAACGTTTATGTTATTCACTTGAAACGAATGAATGTATAAAAAGCCTTGGTCATGTAACACGCAGGCGAAAACTGAAAACGATAAATCTGTGCAACTAAAACACTGACCTGTTAAGATATGCTTTCTTAAAAGTAGCAAAACTAAGATCCAGGAATTTTGGTCGGGAAACTTTCCTTTAAGGTAAAATGCGCCTCGGGGACAGATATTCGGACTCTCAAACTTTTACATTTCTTTTCTGATATACCACTTTGGGAGCTTATTTTAAAGCTCTTGGTGTAAGAAAACTTTTCACCGGCTTAGTTTTCGAAATTCAAAAATTGTATTTTTCTCAATAGGGTTAACACAGAAAATCTTGAGTAATTTGTTTCTCTAGTATCAAAAGAGATATTCCACATGGAAAATTTGAGCAAAAGTTTAAAGTCTTTCACTTTCGAGGCGCGTACACGGCAACTGTGTGGTTGATTTCTTTTGAGAAGGATGATTTAGACGAAGATGGCACGAAGGAAGTATTTAGACCGTGTCAGTCGTTTTACTAATGTTATAGTAACACTTTGATTACATTCATCTCGAGCACTGCTTACTACCCGTACATCTTTAACACAAGAATTACCATGATACCGATTTCGCCGACTGATGGAACTGCTGTTAAACTTATCAGCTTTATAGTATCAGTTTAAATCATCGAATATGCATTCACTATTTCTTTCTTTCTTTCTTTCAGCTGTGTCTAATTGATTGCTTTAAAATATTTTAGAAAGACAATTACTTTTAAAAGCGGGAGCATAAACATGGCCTTCCTTAAAACACCTTAATACATGTACAATTAAGGTTGAGTACACCCCGGGGACAGTTTTTCGGACAATCAAATTGTCATAGTATTTTATAGTCTGCTGCTTATCTGGACTCATTTCGAAAAAAATGTAAAGAAAATGATTTTGTGCAAATCGAATGTTTGATATCTCTGAACGGACGCAACACAGGAGCTGTCGGTCATTTTGAATTTCCAGAGTCGGTAAATTTTCGATGACTCCTTTCATAATCCAAGGTTATTTACCTGATGATCCCTGGTGTATATATTCTTTACTTTGAAAGGAGATGGGTTAGAGCCAAACTTTAGAATTCGTGGCCTGTATGACTTCAAAGTTTCTGATGAGAAAAACTTCCCAACGTGTCATCTCGTTTATATCCTTTGCTTAACGTGGACGGATAAATATTTTAACAGAAAGGACAGTTGGTCTTTTGTAGCGACAGATTCGATATTGGCAAGTTAACATCAAGGAGTTTTATTACTAGGTTGCTTGTGTGCTCGAGTAAAATGTGTGTGGTTACAAAGAGCTATCAGCCACAGACTACCGAAGACGTACAAACATTAGAATTCATTTTGAAACAGTCACTGATATAGAGACATGACACTATACCATGTCACTTTGAAAACGCCTTATGAATATGTTCATTTCCACGGATGAAAAGAAGCACGTTTATTGTCTTCGCCAACCTAGTGTGCAGTCAATGTAAATAAAACAGTAAAACAGTAACATGGCTGCCAATTGTTCAGAATTTTTCGCTCCGTAGTGTAGATGTTTTCGTTTGCAATATTTGATCACCATCTCAAAAGATCTAACGGTTGACTCAAAATCGGTGCATTGTAAGCATTCGAATGTTGCAATTTCAGTTCTTGCATATTCGCTTTGATTGTCGGAGCACCCGTCTTCAAGTGCTACATTTTGCAATAGTTAGAACTTCGCGATGTATATTTCCCACCCAACTTGATTCCCCTCCGTTTGCTAATTTCGAGATCAGAGATTCCACAGCTCATTCGCTGTTTTCTGTACGTGTGATAATTCCATAATATTAGTGTACCTCGGCAATCAGATTATAGTTGGACAGTATTGTACGTGTTTTTCATTCATTTAGTGCCATACGTTGAGATTGACACCGAACAGGTAACACCGACGACAAGAAGAATATGCGATGCAAATCGCAAGCACATTTCAAGTTTTCTAAGTATGGCCAAAGTTTTTTTGAAAAGTATAAAAGGAAAATATGCATGATACACAAACACACACACTAATACCACAGAAATAATAGGGGCAAGCTTTAACTTAAATTTCACATCGAAATAATGAAATAAATAAAATAATAAGAAATCGGAATTCTCAATTTCTCCCAATTTCTCATGTGAAATGAAAGGTTGGAATATGATAATTTGCATTCTTCGTCTCGGGTACTCGCCTACAGCGATACCTGCGGGCGCTGAGTGTCTGATTGATGGAACTGGCGTAAGAAGATATTTGAAGGCATGAATATTTACGAAATGTCTTCAATTTTCTCTTTACTTATAAAATTCTGATTTTTCCTTCCTAAAGTGACAGTGATTTCCATCTGTTTTATTTACCCTTTTAATCGATGTCAAAATGCGCCCATGACTGCATGTATGGATCCCACTGTGCAATCTTATTTTATGATGTTGTTCATGGTTCAGTTTTTATTTGTTGTTAATTCGATTCTTACGAAATGACTTGATATCCAAATTTTGAATGCCTGCTAGAGTTCGAGGGTGGTGGTAATAAAACCAGCGGTATATAGGAAGTCATGATATATATGAAAGAAAAAAACCCGCCCATTTATAAATGCGGTGGTTGACGTACAGTAAAGTATAAAAGGAGTATAGAGTTATCGCCAGAAAGTGAACAGACACCAAACTTGGTTAAAGGCAGGACTTGATACCCGGGATCAAGTTAATCCCGTTCACCTTTGACATTCACGGGCGGGATCGAATGTTTATGTCTTTGTAAATTACGGTCACCATTAGTGTGCACAGGAGGTTGTAAACAGACCAATGTGTTGACATGCAAACAACAGATTATACGTAACTGAATATAACGGCGAGACCATGCCAGTACAGTTTTTACACTGAGCAGACAGAGAAACATTTCATGAAGCGGCCCGCCAAGCTTGTAGCAATAACAGGGGTACTTCAACAGTAATGACAAAGGTACAGCACGACAACGCTGCAACTGACGGCTTTATTACGTTCCGAATTAGGCCTACCCGGGGCTGCACCTGTACAATCGCTGCAGCTAAACGATAGCGTAGACGTCGTGCCATTGCCAAGATACTCTGCTATTACCGATCGTTTCGTCTACAGAACTACTAAAAGCCCTCTCACTAAAAAAGTAATTACGGTTTGAAATAGTTGAATTAAACCGAAATTAACACCGTGGTGCATTAATCTATAAAATATTATTAACAGAAATAATAAAATGAAACATCACCGATCATAAGAAACGTGGTGTTGAAGAACATATTTCTTTGAACAGAAGACTATAGCGACTATTTTCTGTAAGTATAATGTAACTTTAGCAAACTTGCGAATCAAGCATCTGAAGAGAATCTTCACACTTTTGATTTTGTTCTACTCTTGTTATAAAATAAGTCAAATTTCGGGAAAGTATCTGTACATTTTCGATATCTGTGCAGCGCAAATGTGTAAACCGACACAGCATCCAGCCATCCTATAGACCATGATCAGTTCGCGAGTGCATAAACCACTTTCTCTCTCTCTCTCTCTCTCTCTCTCTCTCTCTCTCTCTCTCTCTCTCTCTCTCTCTCTCTCTCTCTCTCTCTCTCTCAAAGTCTAGCCATTTGATATTTTATTTTGCCGACATTTATTTAACGCTTCACGATCACCGCTCAATGTTAATGTCGATTTCGATTTACGAAGTTTACCGGGTAAACTTCGTAACTGGAGACATGTCACGACATGGAGCTAGTTATCACCATCGAAAGTCTGTAAACGTTTCTGCTCCCGAATGGACGTATTTAAATGCACAGGTGACTTCGTGCGTAAAATATTGAATTGCAATATGAATTTCACCGTTGAGAAAGTCTATGACTTTCAAACTAGACGTACAAACAACAATAAACATGGCGGATCAATGATATCGACGTATTTTTTCCTCGCGACCGCTGGTGAGAGCGACTCGCAGAAATTTTCCAACCTGGTATTTAGCTTTGCCCCGTGTGCTGGGTTATGTACATGTAAACTAATAACAAAAGTTTAGCATTTTCTGTAAATCGATAAGCCTTTCGAACACGAAAGATTCGGATATCTGAACCTCAACAGTAGCTACGCAGCTCGAAAGTTATCCTACGACAGGACAGGAACATTGGTCAAAGTCGGATTTCGCACGGTAGCTATGGAAACACGCTGTCCATTCTTAGGAAGCATGCAATGTACTGCGTACTGCTGACACTCCCATGGTCCGTGGACTGTTGCGTCCCTACACACCGTCAGTTGCCTAACATTGACAGGATTCAACACGTGTGTCTTCAAATTTTGATACATGAATTCTACCAATCATCAACGACGGAACACAAAAAAAACCGATGGTCGCGGGTACGGGTTCAAGGACGTTCACGGAGAGACACGATCATTGACGCAGAATTGTTTTGACTTGTTTTAAGGAGAATATGGGCGATCTCCGTACGGTCGCACATCAAACCGACAAGTGTTCGCTTACATAAAAATATGATGTCCGAAATTTTTTTTTTTATTCAACTATATACTGAGTCATCGCCTTTGTTATCGCCTAAACATCCACGGTTTTTTTTCGGAGAGACTGCAACATGAATATCCCCTAATGCATAGAGTACGGCTGTTCGTCCAATATATTTATTCACTGTTTCGCAAAACATCTCGTCAGATATGTGCTTTGGCGAACGGACCAAGTTTTGTACGTTGGTCAAAAATAAATGAGAATATAGGTTTGGATATTACATCTGTCATATTAGACGTATATCATTTAGGACATAAGTTTGTGTCCTAAACCCCAGCGTCGCTCACGTTGATTGGTAGGTCTTATGTCCCTATGTCCCATCTGCGTTCATTCATTGGCTGCCTATATGTCCTCAAGTCTCATTAATATTTACTGTTCCGAATCCAATTCATTCATTGGCCGCCTTATGTTCTTGTCCCTGCCTCACTTTCGAGTGTTACTTGTCTCGCTCTGCCATGTGCGTATTACTGTAATGTACAAATGTATCTGCGCGCTTAGCAAAGCAGTCCCAGACTCCAGGTGTTATTTCATTCATCACTTTCGAACAATGACTGGCAGTAACCTTTGTGAAGCCGCCAATTATGATGGATTCAAACACAACGTATCACCATGACACTCTTAGGTCAAATACGCACCTCTTTACGATTTCTAAATGGTCATATAATCCCACCCCCGTCTTTGTTTGTCTCTGTGGTTACCGCAGCTCCTCTACCAAAAGCATAGTCAACATAACGAAAAAAAGAAAATCGTATTACTGCATGACCTCTATAATACCAATTTCTGTTTGTGTGCGCGCACACACACACACACACACACAATGTCGGCGTAGTTGCTTACTTCAATAGTACAAAATACACGGAAAATATGTCATGATTTATTTCAAAGGCCTTCGCTTGTATATTTGCGTCAGAAGTCAACGCAAGACACGATACAATCTGATATGTCGTTGGGCTAGGAATGTGCATACTTCAACCATAATAGGCATAAACCAACGTGGTTAAAAGACAGAAGTATCAACAATAATATAACAGGGGCAGCAACATTCGCCAGAAATTAAAAAGAATTCCTCCGTTGAAGGTATCGTGTTCTTTTTCAAAGTCTCAAGTTTATTCGGGAAACGCGCGGCATCTAGCAGGGTTGTTTCTGATTGCCCGGAGTTTTGTCACAGTAACTTCAAACAGGTGCACAACAGGCGCATGAATTGCCCTCCACAGCTAATGTCTTGTAATCTTTGTTTCGCATCGAACGGATCACAAGCAGATTTACCTTGATCATTTCGATGATATATGTACACCAACATTGGATCTGTAGACGATTGCGAAAATAATCATCAACAGACGTGAATGTCCGAACAAACTAAAGAGCTAGTCTAAGTAAAGATAATGACTACGTTCTACATGTACATGGATCATCTGGAATCAATGATGCAGTCCGTTATTGTCGATTCGGAATTATAGGGACATGAGCTGTAACTTTTGACTATTTTTTCAGTATTTTGATTCTGTAAATCTACTATAGTTTCTCATCCTAATACCTGTGCTATGCTAATTTAAAGTGTCCATTACTCTGCTTGTCAACACACCCAGTACATGTGTAATGACCATTGTTATTGTTGATAAATGATTCTAGTCCGGACTTGAATACAGCATTCAACAATAATGCCTGATTATATCCATTTAGACTGCATCGACAAGGTATGCACTTGGTATTTATTTCATCATAGCCCAGGGATTAACACCAGAAACTGGAGTCAAAACGGAGAAAAATACCGAAAAAAGCTAAATGGGGCAGCCAATGGAGCTTTAATACACAATCCGATGGCAAGCATTTTGTTTTACAAATGAACCTGTAGCTGAAGAGTGTAACTACAAAGTTGTATATTTTTCATATGGTAAGAAGCAGCGTATTTTTACTGACAGAAATATTTACAGCTAATAAGACCAATATTTTCACGTGTCACATGTCAACGTGTCAGGGGAATGCAGACAACTTTGATGCCGGAGCTTCCTGACAATGAGATTAAGTGAAGCGCAGGTGCAAAGAAAACCGTGTGTCTTCACAAACGTTGTGCCTACGCTCTAGCTGTCTGTTAATGATTGGCTAGGCTCGCAGATGCGTTACAGTAATAAGCACATGGCCGAACGAGACAAGAAACACTCGAAAGTGAGGCAGGGACAAGAACATATGGCGGCCAATGAATGAGTTGCATTCGGAACCGTAAATATTAATGAGACTCGAGGACATAAAGGCAGCCAATGAATGAACGCAGATGGGACATAGGGACATAAGACCTACCAATCAACGTGAGCGACGCTGGGGTTTAGGACACAAATTTATGTCCTAAATGGTATACGTCTATTAGTCCTGTTTCATAAGTCATGTCCATGACATATGTACCAACATCAGTGATTGATTCATGTGGTAATTTAAGGTCCTTTTGCATTGATTGGCGGGACGTCATGTGTTAGGTCTCATTACTATGTATTATTCACTTTACAGCTCCCAGATTGGTTAATGTGTAGGTCGGTCCTCCAGTGTTCACTGCCTCATTATGCAATGTCCCACGTGCTTCCTGGCTACCGCTGAAGTAATACGTTATTCGTGATGTTCACGGATCGGCCGAAAGTTACAACGAAAAATGCCCGACAAACCTTCATACGTTAAATATCCATGTTTTTACTTATCTCTGTCCCTTTATGCATTAAGTAGACTCGGTTCAAGTCTGTGATTTGTTAATGTTTGAGAGGAGTGAACGCAACGATATGTATTTTGCTTTCGTGTGAAACGCGCGCGTGAGTGGAGTGGACGCGATGAGTCGGGTGAACGCTATCCAGGGGAGCTTCACCCGGAATCCGGCAGAAACTAACTCACTATACTGCGCAGACTCAAAGGTAGCGCATTCAATCGCTGGGAAAAACATGGCCTGGGCTACCAAATTCCGAATAGTTTTGTACGAAATTGGACAGACACAAGAGAAACTATTATAAATGATTTTATTTTTTTTAAATTCATCGACTTGAACCAAATATAGCATTACAGGCATGTTGGCTCTTTGTTTTCCAATTGTTGGTTACGTACAAAGTACACGCTTTTCATTTTCATTTTGATTTGACGGGGGCATTGGCCGCATCGACAACAGTGAGGCCTGTGAATGACAAGAGGAAACAATAGAGCTTCAAGGCATTACGTAACAAAAATTACGTAACAGTTTCAGCCGTCGGTAGCTCATTTCAACCAACTCCTGCAGGGAAAAGGACAAAATTTCTCCTGACAATATTTAATTCATGTATAATTCACAGTATCACATAAAATGCCGTGAATAGTGAAGGAACTCTCGAACAAGGTCAAATCTAACTAGATATTTTGACAAATACTCGGCATGAGTACCTTTCTTCACATACTGGGATCGAGCTGCGACCAAGTGCAGGCATCATCCAAAAGTACATGGGACATTGCATAATGAGGCAGTGAACACTGGAGGACCGGAACTACACATTAACCAATCAGGAAGCTGTAAATTGAATAATACATAATAATGAGACCTAACACATGAGGTCCCTCCAATGACTGCTCCGAAAGTGGACCTTAGAGAAGCGGATTAACCAATCAGAGCATGGAGTACATGTGTGTAGGACGTGTAATGTAGGTCATTTTGAAACAGGACTATTAGGACAGAGTATTGAAGATGAAAATACTTTCATCGATCGACAAAAAGGAGAAAAAGAATGAGTCAGTGAATATCGAATCATAGGCGAGAGAATCGAGACAGTCCACTGTCTATAGTTTAATCAATTGTGAACAAAAGTATTTCGATTAATTGACTAATGCAAACAGAAAGGAAATTATATTCAACTTGAAAAAAGTCACCGCTTTTCCTTGACATCGGATTCCATGGCAATGGAGCAACACACGATGTCGTTTAGGTCCTCAAAAATATTTTAATACGGCAAGACGATAATAATAATACTTTTCACGACAGCAAAATCTAAAAGAACTTGAATCTGAACTTTACATGACAGTTCTGTGGACGAAACGAGAGCGGCGTGTCGTGGTACGGCGTCTACGCAAGAACGCGCTATGAGTGACATACTAGTGGGCACAGGCGCTCGAGCTGGGTAGTCTGCTAAATAGATCGCTTTTCGGCTCGGTCTATCGATCCCGTAATCGACATGCCTGCACTGCAACCTAAATGAGTGTTTAGGTTGCAGTCGTGGACATATCGACTACGGATCAATAGATCGAGCCGAAAATCGATCTATGAGCAGATTCCCAAGCTACAGAGCGCCGGTGCTTGCGGGGGTCTGCACTGCGGTCGCTCCATCTAATTACAATGATGTGGCGTATCTAACATCTAACATGTTGGCATCGCAAACGTTTACCGCTTCACACCTGTATCGCGTCCTTTTTTGAGTGACAGCTTGCAGACCTTTGTTACGGCCGCTTGCCACGCTAGTTGAAGACAAAGAGAAATACCTTCATCGATCGATCAAAATCGGCTTTATTTATGCTCAAATCATAAAATTTTATCGATACATTCAATCACTAGACATTCATAGTTAGGTATAGGTGCATGGACGCCTAAATTTCTTCGCCTGTGACCATTTTGGCATGGTTTTTACGGAGCGATCGAGCGTGACGCCACCCCAGCCACGCTTTGCATGGTTCCTACCTTCATGCATGAACTAACTCCAACGGGGGCAGCTAGCTATTTATACCCGGCCCTGACAAGGAGCCAGCTTCTCACTGGACAGTGGTTGGTATACAAGCAGCACGATCATGAATTTGATCTTCCTCGCATTGCTCGCTTTGATGGCGGTATCAGCGAATTCTGTCTCCATAGACTCCGCAGACGAGGACGAAGAGGCAGCTGACATTGGCGGCGAATTATATGAGTCTAGGGCTCCCATAGAATGGGTTGATGAGGACAGACACGACGACGATGGCGAAGGTGACGGTTACAGCCCCGTAAAACGAGACCAAGGAGATTTTGATGAGTACACAATACAGACAAGGCCAGAAAGTGAGTTTTACATTTTTCAACCTGCTGCTTCAACTTCGCATCGTGTTAAGGTTTTTCATTTGTTTAGTAAAACTATGAGACGTGTATCCATCCCAAGGTTCAGATTTTAAAATGCGAATATTTTGTAATATTCTTCCATGAGTATAATCGCCATGGAAAGTATCCATATTAAAAGGGACTATTTAGCAGTCTTAACGTCAAGGTATGACAACCTTTTCTTGAACAACACTAACTCAAAATGGCGGCATAAGATAAGCTTATGATGCGTGTCAAATTAAGCAGGTCGTACCGTACGCCAATTCTTGATCAGTGGTCGTATTACCTTTAGCTTATAAGCATATATTAGCATACATAAATTAGCATATGTCGTTGGTTGATGGTAGAACCGATCTTATATATCTTTTGATTAAACTGTTGACCAGTCTTTCGGAAATCTGACTTATAAAAAATGTGCAAGATTTAACAAACCACACCAATAGAGAGCAAGCAACAGTTACAAGTTAATAGTTAACATAGTTAATAGTTGTTATACTTTCACAGTATTCAAAGAAATGTACATAAATTCAAATTCCACCTAAAGCTCAATAATAACAGAGGGTGCGTTCTCGCTGTTTGGATTTTCTCTTTGGTTGTTTGACTTCCATGTGTCACAGATGTGAAAAACGAGAATTGCAAGTTAGACTTCATTTTGTGAAGTCTGTAAAACCTTACGTATACTAGAATGAGGATGTTTTTCTTTTGAAAGAGGAATGAGTGTGCTAGAAAATAGCTAATGCAAAGCTAATGAGTGTCTAGGGTCTGGTGGGTGGTAACTAAGAATGAAATAAACAAAAAATCTAAATTATACGAGGACGGAGGGTAAAATGAGAAAAAGATCACTATTCGTGGTTTGAAATCCAAGATTTAAGAGCTTGTTTAAACTGATATCTATTTTCTATATTTTTTATAGTAGCTGGTAAATTGTTTCATAATTTGGCTCTGTGGTAACGAAATGAAAATTGACCTAGATGCAGTGTTCTTTACTCAGAATGTCAAGAGTCAGTTATATCACTATAATTTATGACCTATATGATCAGTATAATGTGCAGTACTCGAACTTTCCACTGTTCTGTTTTTATTTTACTCAATCAATTGCAACCATTCTCTTTTAAAAGTTGTGTCGTCATCATTGAGCAACAGGCGTATAGTGAAAACACTGAAACTAAACATGAATACTTGTCGATGTTGTTCTGTAAGCTGCGGCCGGGTACATCTCTAGTTTGCCGACAATGGCCAAAATTGGTTCTCATCACGTACGAGACAGGCTATATACGTCATAAAATGATTATTTTCACGTTTTTCTTTTGGATTATGTAGGATTTACTGATATGCGTGCAGATAGAAAACGGTGCGCATGCGGACTGAATTACTAACACCTTCTCACTTGGGTAGGGAATGGGGGATATGTGAAGCCAACCGTTGTCCATGGCTAGAGAAGGTCACCATCCCTCGACAGTTACAAACCCAACGACGATGACAGTTATGTTTCCATTCTGTCAACAGAATTCCACCACAACTTCGGTGAGCTGCTCAATTACACGCTACTGTTCTTTGAAGCGCAAAAGTCGGGTAATATTACCAAGTCGGAACAAAAGCTTCCATGGAGGGCCAGTTCCTGTCTGTCAGACAGCGGATTAGAAGGCGAGGATCTTACCGGCGGGTGGTACGACGGTAGGCAAGGTTTAACCCTGAGCATGTGGCAAACTGCCAAAACGATGTTGTGGCGAAATAGAGGATATAGGAATTCGAAATCAATTGATTTATCATACCTCTTTACATGCACACTTTCAATCAATCAATCAATCAATCAATCATTTAAAACATATACAAAATCCAAAAAATTTATTATAAGAACAGATATATTTGTAGTTACATCTGTACTATGAAATGGAGATATTTCAGATAGTTCTGTTCAGTGACCGTAGAGTGCGCTTCATTGCAGGAAAATATACTTATGATTGTGTGATCTAACTTACCGTTTTCTGCATAGACTTGTGACCCACAACAACACAAAGTATCGATGGAAATTTGATGATAATTGTCCTTCGAATTTCGTTCCATGCCTTTTTTATAATATTGGTCCTTTGCCCTGTTGGTTTAACTTTTTTAGCCGTTTGCTATTGTCGCAGTGTGCTACATTTCGAAAGTCCAACGCTCGTTGCTGAAAGCCCTTTTCTTATCAAAAATATCACCCAATCTCCAGAAAGATGTTTTGAATTCCCGTTATTTTCTTTGAAAATGTCACCATTCCAATCCCTTGTGCAGGATTTAATTTAATTTAATTCGGGCGCCTAACACGCGTACATTTGCGGCGGCCATATTTGAATTGCAACTCGCGAATAATATTTATTTGTTAAAATTTAAGTTGTGCGTTGATCGCCAATGTTCTGTGGTCCACCTCGGTCACTACTTTTACGTAAGTTGAATTGGACATCAAAACATCTTATCGGAAAATAACGGAAAAATATGACACAGCTAATGGGGCCTTAATGACTTAATCTTTGTGCCAATTGCTGCCTCTTTTCTTCACCGTTCCAGCCGGCGACAACGTGAAGTTCAACTTTCCGATGGCATTTTCTTCATCGGTGTTGGCATGGAGCCTCATCGAGTTCCCGTATGCATACCAAGACGCAGGCGTGTACAACGACATGCTCAGCACCCTCGAGGGAGTCTGTGAATATTTCACGAAATGTCACACCGGCCCAAATGAATATTACTACCAGGTAAAAGCTTCGTCTTAATGTTCAGGAGAGCTGACATCTTTATCGAGTGACAGACAGTCATGTTATTGAAAACCCTAGTAGCAGAAATTGTCGCGGATCTTCAGATTGTCGGTGTCGGGCTAGCTATAAAAAGAAATTCTTTTGCTTGTACAACACAAACAATATTAACTGCTGAGTGAATAAAAGAAACGCATTGGGGCCTTGCAATCTTGGTTGTATTTGGAGGCTATCTGCGAAACTTAATCAGGAAAAAAGCTGAGAATTATAAATTCATAAATAGCTTGTATGGAAAAAGCAAATTGTAAACCTATCTAATGCATTATTTACAAACCCAAGTTTGTTTTTCTCTGAAAATATTACTTTTTTATCCCATTAAATTCCATCTGAAATATTACCTTCAGAATCATGTAAGACATGCAAAAGGGGAAATCCTTTCTTTGAATCACGAAGAAAAATCGTTCTCCCACCAAAAACATTGAAGGTTCGTCCTGAAGGTCAAGCTCAATGCCATCATTTTGAATCGGTAACACCTGAGATTTCCGTGGACACGCTAAGACTGACATTTCTTCTAATCTTTGAAGAATGTAAGCTTCTTATTTTGGATCCCCTTTTTGGACACGGCTCTGAATTGATAGTGTTACCAAATTGCGTAATCCTAACAGAACGATGTGGTAATTTTTTTAGGTAGCAGACGCCGATCTTGATCACCGTTTCTGGCAACGACCAGAAGACATCGTGTACCACAGAGAGCCGTTCAGGGTCAACGACACTGTGCCGGGCTCTGATGTCGCGTCTCTCGCTGCGGCGGCCCTCGCGACGTGCTCCGTCGCCTACAAAGATGCTGGGAGTAAGTTAACCACGCAAGCCTAGTAGAAGATGTATCTCTCTGCAACCGCAGGGAAAGTTTCGCCGCAGGGAAACTTTCTCTCATTTACACATCAGTTGACCTTTCTAATCACGTGAGCTGAAGATATAAGTGACATGGGAAAATGAAATAATGGAGGATTGTTTGTGAAGAATCACTTTAACACGATTCGCAGATTTTTTTTCATTTCGATAATATTTCAAAGAAAGTCAGTAAGACCAATGAGATGAAAAGATTCACAGTGACTGCCCATACTCAACAGAAACGCTACCTTCGCGTGTACAAATATTAACAACACCTAAAAACTCTACCAAAACCCTATATTTCAGTCTTTGAACACCGTCCAGAGAATTGCAAAACACACATATTAGTACAGCCAGGAAAACTGTTACACAGTCTTTCTGGGTCAATCTAATAATATGAAACCAACTTTTGCTCAGAGAAGCTCGTAATTCCGACAGAATATTGTTCTTGAGAGGAACCGAACGTTCGAATTTGTTAAATGTTTCTTGGTATTAGCGATAAAATAAAAACCAGCCTTAAGCAAATCTTTGAATACAATTTGTATGACGTCACCGATGCAGCAATGCTTCCTGCACGCTGACACAAGAGACAATGATAGTAAATACACGTTTCTAAGACATCTTGAATCCATCTGGCATTTTGACATGGTGCAGTGCGCGATTGCAACTTGAGATACTTTCATTGGTCGATTTAGTCCACGTGACTGACCATTGATACTCTTTACTGAGTGTGTCTTCCTTTATTCAGTGCATGTCTCAAATAAATGTCAGCAGTGATTTTTTTTTATAAAAAGCATTGTTTTAAATTCTGATTACATACGGAGTGTTTAATATTGTTTTTGCAGAAGGAAATCAAGCACGGATCTTCAGGGAAGAGGCAATGGATTTGTACAGATTTGCGACGACCAATATCGGCACATATCCTTCTAACGGGCACTATATGTAAGTATAGCTACTGACCAGAAGGTATAATGCGCCTCGGGGGCGAATATTCAGACTCTCAAAGTTTTACGATGCTTTTTTGGCCTACCACTTGTGGGGGCTCATTTTGAAGCTCATGGAGTAAAAATGGTATTCATTGACTTAGATTTTCTGAAAAACAAAAATTTTAATTTTCTCCCCTAAAGATAACACAGGCATTGCAGCCATTTTGAATGTCAAATATGGGTAAATATGGGTAATTTGTTTCTGTAGTCCCAAAATTTGCGCGGCGAACCCTGGTTTTATTCCTTGTTTCGAAAGAGAAAGTTGACTTTGCAATAATTAACACTTTCACAATCATGGTTGGGCCCAAACTAATTATAATCGATGATAAGTGTGAATCTGTTAAAATCTAATAGATTGTGAAAAGGTTAAAAACATGTGCTTTGTCATCCTCAAAAAGGGCCACGTTTCTAAAATAAGACCGAAAGTTTGAAACCTCTGATTTTTTTTCTCCATAGCAACAACCAGATTGGCGACGAACTTTTGTGGGCGGCAACGTGGTTACATCTCGCGACAGGCGAAGAGGAGTATCTCCAAGACGCGGAAGGATACTTTGAACAGTACAAACTCAAGGACCGTGCCTATTCCTTCGGATGGGAAGACACCAGAGAGGGGTCAAAGGTGAGACAACGACATCTAAAGTATATTTACAGGATCAAATTGAAATGGGCATCAGATTCAAGATTATATAATTACTTCCAAGTATTCTACAGCAGTGAAAACGATATCTCTGAGTAAACAATGACACAAATGAGGCGATTTTTCAAGTGCCCGTTGAATGACTTGAGCCGAGTGTTCTCTCTCTCAATCTTTCGGCCCTTTTAAGTCACGGTGGTAGCAAAGCTCATACTTAGCTACGTTGCAGAATCACAAGAGATAACTGTCATTGAATGCAGAAACATGTTCTGTTGCTTACGCCAAATGTGTATTTCTGGTAACCCGGCCTACTCTATTAAAATTGAAATCGCATTTTCAAAGATCATACAAAAAAAGTCATGATTTTGCCGAATTTTGCAGGGTTTTTTTTATTGGTCACACTCTCAAGAAAATGAAAAATTAACAATAATGGCGACTTGTCTGTCTTATTTCCCCTGGTTTTTTTTGTTTTTTTTTACGGAAACGCACGATTTATTTGTTACGCATTATGCGCTAGGATCAGTCACTCTATAATACAACAAGTCATCGTTGATGACACAGTCCCCGCTTGTCCATTTTGTTATAATCTTTGGTTTCTAGGTAGCTGTGGTCTAGATAGCTGACATGACATTGATGCAACGGGTGCATCAGGCCTGTGACTTGAATCTGAGGAACGTTCAATAAATGACTCATCTCTGCCGGTAATGACCACTGAAGGAACTTTTGATTACATCACACATAACGATGCCCTCACTGCCTCTAGTGTCATGACGGCACATGCTATACACATGGTTTGGTGGAATTTTCGAAATGGTATGGGATCGGGTATGTTGTTGTAATCAGCCATTTCGGATCATATAATGAAACAAATTAATGTGCACAAGAATGCAGCCATAGTATTTTATCTTCATATCACGTTTGAACAAAATCAGTCCAACGAGGGACAGTGACCTATGTTTATGTTTCAAAGACATAAAAAATCACACCAAAATTGAAATCAAATGGCTGTCTATTGACCATATGGATCATAGCACAAAATTAGTAGACATGCATATGTATGCCATAGTACTTTATCTTTGTACCAAGTCTCAACAACATTGGTTAAGGAATATTTGCATATGATTAAGCCTCAAAGACATGAAAAAACCCAAAAATGACCATCTGGCAGCGATATTGAAAAAAAATGACAATCTGGCAGCCATATTGGAACATGTCACAAAGTAAATTGACATGTATATGTGTGCCATAGTGCTTGATCTTGGTACCAAGTTTGGACAAAATGGGAAGTAATGACCTTTGAATTACGCTTCAAAGACATGCAAAATTCCAACAAAATGGCAGTTCTGCAGCCATATTGGATCCTATCGCAAGGTTAATTGATACATGCATATGTATGCCATAGTGTTTTGCCTTTGTGCCAAGTTTGAACAAAATCGGTTCAAGGATGTTTGAGTTATGGTTCAAAGACATGAAAAAATCGCAAAAAAATGGCCGCCTGTCGGCCATATTGGATCATATCACAAAATAAATTGGTGTTCATATGAAGGGCATAATGTTTTGCTTTTGTGCCAAATTTGAACAGAATCGGTTCAAGGATGTCTGAGTTATGGTCCAAAGACATGAAAAATCACAACAAAATGGCCGCCTCACGCCCATATTGGATCGTATCGCAATATAATACGACATGCATTTGTAGGCCATAGTGTTATGCCTTTGTGCCAAATTTGAAAAGAATCTGCTCAAGGATGTCTGAGTTATGGTCCAAAGACATGAAAAATCGCAACAAAATGGCCGCCTCACGCCCATATTGGATCGTATGGCAATATAATTTGACATGCATTTGTAGGCCATAGTGTTATGCCTTTGTGCCAAGTTTGAACAGAATCGGTTCAAGGATGTTTGAGTTATGGTTCAAAGACATGAAAAATCGCAACAAAATGGCCGCCTCGCGCCCATATTGGATCGTATCGCAATATAATTTGACATGCATTTGTAGGCCATAGTGTTGTGCCTTTGTGCCAAATTTGAACAGAATCTGCTCAAGGATGTCTGAGTTATGGTCCAAAGACATGAAAAATCGCAACAAAATGGCCGCCTCGCGCCCATATTGGATCGTATCACAAAATAAATCGACGTGCATCTGTAGGTCATAGTGCTATGCCTTTGTGCCACGTTTGAACAAAATTGGTTCAGCAGTGTCTGAGAAACTGTTGATGACGGACGGACGGACGGACGGACGGACGCACAGACGGGACCCAATCTATAAGTCCCCGCCGGACTTCGTCCGCGGGGACTAAAAAAGAATATGTCACTTTAAAAAGGCAGGCAGTTAGCAACCTCATTTTGTTTTTCAGGACGATGTAAAACCCAACGAAGAATGAGCGTTGATTTGGCAAAATTTCTAAATGTCACGGGACTTCACCTGTGAAAAACATTAAGTTTTGAACTATTTTCCCTATTTTGCCTCAGTTACTGCTGTATAAAATTACTGGAAAGATGACATACAAGGATTCATTCATGCAATACATGGATACGTTGTTACCTATGAACAGCCCTGACATGTACACAAACGGAGGTTTGTACTTCAGGAATGAGAGGGGATCCTTACCATACGCAGGTGAGGGCGCGTTTCCATGACTCATATTGTTGTCAACGTCGCAAAACCGGTTGCTTTGAGTAAACAAGTAACACGTGGTCGCGTGGCTTTGCCGCGCTTTGCTCAGTGTAAGCAGCGTTGAAAGCTCTAGCTTGCATTGATGCAATATACATACGCTGCATACTCTCGTCTGTGGTCTATTGGTTACTCTGTTGTCTTTTGCATATACCCATATATGGCAAACACAAGCACATCAGCCGCGTTTACCAACAGAATAGCTCTTGCACTATACTCTTGCAGTTTTATTTATAATCTATTTTGCTTTTTTCTCCGGGGCGAAAAGCAGTATTAAATTAGTAATTTTGTATACCAATATGACGCGGGAATTGAGCCCTTGAACCTGTCCCTTAACATAAGGTTTCGGAATCGCTCGAAAACCCTGATATTAAGCACAACGTCAAAGGAACGATGTCGAATAAAATGTTAATTCTGTAAGTGTTTTTAGAGGGGGGTTAGCTAGGGGGATTAGATAGATACGTGATTCATGACGCGTCGCTAGATCCCATTTATGGATATTTCGGTACTACATTTGTTAGCAAGAAAGACGCACAAAGAAATTTTATGAAACGTCAAAATATGTATATCATAATGATCTTATAATGTATCATCATGATGCTATGATGAGATGATGTGACCGCTTTGCATCGTGGGAAAAATCAGAAATCCATAATCCTGAAGTGAAATTCAATTACACACATGATGTAGAAAAGAAATAAAATATTGGTATACTATTCCACAATCCCTCAACCACAGGACTGTAATTTCTTTTAATTGAAACTACAAAATCAAGGTTTTTTTTAATTGAAGAGTCTAATAAGTTGTTCCATGAGACACAAATGCCAAACCTCTACGTGTTGTTGTTTGATGCATCCGATGAAAAATCAAACCGATTTGGTTTTTTGTGTTTTCTTTGCAGCCGGGGCTTCGTTCGTTGGTTTGGTGGCCGCTAAGTACGGATTGAGACCAAATATCTACCGGGAATTTGCTTGCAACCAAACAAACTACATGCTCGGTGACAACACAAGGCGAAGTTACGTCGTTGGGTATGGTGTAAACCCACCTTGCCGACCTCACCACCGAGCTAGGTATTTCTACTATAAAACATGCATACTTCTACAACGCCCTCGGTAGCATTCATAACCAAACATCTTTTAGCGTGCAGATAACGGATGGGCTGTCAACCGAGTCTATTCATTATTTTGTCTTCAATTTCTATAGCCACAAAATTTGATGGTTTTTATTTATTTAGTTCCTGTCCAGAGCTTCACATTCCTTGTACGAACACGAATAGCTGGGAAAATCCTGACTGCAATCACCACGTGCTAATCGGAGCCTTGGTCGGCGGACCAAACAAAAACGACGAGTGGGTTGATGATCGTAAAGACTACATTCACAATAGGGTGGCTTGCGATTACAATGCTGTATTCCTAGGAACAATATCGGGTAAGTACGCAGTACAGTGCTTGCTTTAAAGGGGTAATGCGCCTACAGATATTCGAACTCTCAAACTTTTACATTACATTTTGGCTTACAATTTGTGGGGGGGTTATTTCGGAAGCTCACGGTGTAAATAAATTTTTCACCGACTTATTCACATTAAGTCATGACAGATTGACTGTCATTCTAATGTCAAGTGTCGACAAATATAGTTGGTAATGTATTTCTGTAGTGCCAAACTTTGTACTGTGACTCACTTTTTTTATTCTTAAGCAAGAGTTTAAACCACAGTCCCAATATTTCATGTTCGAGGGGCGGGCTACCTTAAGACCGATGGGTGTTTCAATGATGAACTTCCGTAGACAGCACGAGGTTTTGAAATTGAATGTGTGTAGATGATCAACATTTCTCAGTCCGTGAGATTATCCGGATGTTGCAATTTCGAAAGTACACTTTATGGTCTTCTAAAATGCAAATTGAACGTTAGATTGCTATATCTTTGGCGGGACAATAACTCTTACTGTCATCGTTTTCTGCTTTAAAAAAATAAGCATATATTCGTCCTCTTTTTATGAAATTATGATGATATACAAAGTATTAATATTAGTCTTGTAGACATAATACACAGTGAGAATAATATATATAATATAATATAATATATAATATATTAATATATAAATATAATATATTAATATATACTATTTATAGACTAAATTCATTTGTCAGGGGTAACACTGGGCATAACACACAGACCCGGTTGGCGAGTTGAACGCTATGCGTTTTAGCATGATGTTAGGGAGTCAATATGTTAGAAATCGGACAAAATACTGGAAAACACAAGATACATTTTGTAGAACTCTAACAAGTCATTGATTGCTTCTCGTCAGGTCTTGCTCAGGCCAACATAGACGGACAACTTCCACCAGCCTGTTACGTCCTCAGCCACGAACTGTGAATCACGGAACAAAGTCTGGGGAAAGTACACGTCGCGAATGAAACGGTGAATTTATGGAGCACAGCTGAAATCCAAAATGACAACTCTCAACGGATGACAATACCTGATGCATCTAGTTACTGCTTCTAGTTCGTCTTATAATAGAATGCATTTATTTTATCTTCTGGGATACATCTTGAACCTAGTTAGGTTTTATCATCTGCGTGAAGCAACTAAACGTGAATTACAGATTTCTACACGACCAAATTATATACACAATATCCAAAGAAACGATGAAGAATGTCCTTTCATATGCCACTCCATACAGGCATTCAATATGATGTGTTGATTTGCCAATGCTTAAACATTCAACAGATTTTTCCCTTTCAACTATTTTGAAATTATACCTTTTTTCTTACCAGGAAGCTATATTGTATATTTCACACCCTTGGCAGAAGTCAAATAAAGCTTTAAAAATCAAAATTATATCAAAGTTTCCCATCTGTTCTTGTTTGTTTGAATTCAGAGAGGCATGCAAAACTAAAGCGCACTACAGCTTGTGTGACACATCAGGTTTTGCATGTGCTAAGGAAACTGTCTGCAATTCTTCTCCAATAGACGTCTTTGTTAAAAGTACTGTAACCTCCGGTAACTTAATTGTCATGCCAGCCACTGGCATAATAGGCTTACGAGATCTACTCCTAAAACACATCTGAGTACCATGTTCCATTCCTGTCAGTGCAACCAATATCGGGATATCGAATCTACAGACAGACAATTATGTAAACACATAGAGATAAACATATAACGGTAAGACATAAGTCTGCATATAAAAACTGTCCAGTATTTTAATGCATCTAGAAACTTCTTTAATCAGTCATGAAATTTTATCCATTCATTTTCACGAAAATTCAATATTTACATCTTTGTGACATAGTTTGCACACAGTAACTAGTCAGGTGGCTTAGCAACAAAAAACAGCAAGATCGTTACACGAATGACAAAAGTGCCAAATTGTCTACAGAGGTTCACATATGTGTGTAGATTAAAATTAGCTATTGCTCCAAAAATTTTGGCCACCGAAAGGCTCGATGACGTCATAAATTCAAAGTGGCCGCCATTAAAACGATTAAAAATGGTAATTATTCAGCCAGTTTTCACTATTCTTGTAAATAAAGTGACTCAAACTTTCTCGATCATAAATAAAACATTGAATTAATGCAAATTAATTCTTATGATGACGTCATAAAGCCAAAATGGCCAACCAAATTCAAAATGTCCGCCATAACATTTTGAATTTCAAATATAGTTAAATCAAGGGTAATTTGTTTCTCCAGTACCAAAATTTGCACGGTGACCCATGATATTTATTCTTACTTTGGTAAGAGAATGGTTGAAAGTTCCATTGACGAAATTTGAGTAATGGTGTAAGTCTTTCACTTTGGAGGCGCATATTACCTTAACGCAACACTGCTTGCAATTGTAAAATGTTATCCCCAAGGGATCGTTATTGTAACAGATCATTAAAGTAAAATACTACTGTCGAGTATATTGATTAGTTTTTAAAGGTCTTGCATAAAATCATAATTTTTATGGTTCAAAAATGTCTAAAAATGTTAAAACACTGTTAATGAAGCCTGCTTTCAGCATTTTATCACCTGAACTGAAATGAACACCCCAAATAACACAAAAGCAGATAGTTGATGCAAATTAATTAATAAGATGACGTCATAAAACCAAAATGGCAACCGAAAGTTACAAAATGGACGATTATGAAGTTTACTTTGCTTGGTATATTACCCATTTACGTGACAAAATGATAGTATAAGGTAATGTACAATTTGCATTAATATTCCATAAACTTAAAATAAAAGATAAATGTATCAAAACTTAGCCAATAAGTTAAACACATGTAAAAAACTCTTATGAGATTATTGATTACTAAAAATGGGTTTGTGTTTGAAAATCGAATCGATATAAAGGAAATGAAGGCAACTTCACACACTGGTTCTACCTTTGCTTGTCAGTGATACGGTATAGTTGGTAGATTAATGTGGTTTCCTGATAAGGGAAAATGGTGAGAAACCAGTGAATCGATAGTGCTTTGACCCTCGTAATGTGACCTTGGTCTCGGAAATAAGGTTTTATGTTGGTTATTCCTCCAAGCGGCGTTTCGGGCCAAAGTGGGGTCCCTTCTTCAGTCACTTAAATGGTTTTGTATTCCCACTTGCTCATTTTAATGGTAGCCATTGTTCATCAAAGAGAGATGCTAAAATCATTATGTTTTGGTCAGATTTTTGCGTGAATTTTTGCTCAGACCGTTCATTTGTACTCCACTTATGTTTTTATTTTGCTTGAAGGAGGATATATTGTATGTTTTCTTCCTTTTATACGTTATTTTAGGTTTTCTGGAAAGCCATGGCCAGCGTTTAATCGCCCTTCATAATTTTCCAGATTCTTATCACATTGTTTGATTAGGCTGGTTTTGATGAGGTTGTGCTGACAAGTATTTTGTTACATCATTACTCTTACTTTCTTTGATGAAGGATGACTGACGTTTTATTTATTTATTTATTTATTTATTTATACATTCATTCTGACATCCAACAGGCATAGCCCAATAACTGGATGCAAACAGAGAAAAATTAAAACATGAAAAGACAAATTACAATATGCAGAAACTAATTTTAAAAAAGGCGCTAAACAAGTAACACAGAGACTGACAAACATCAAAAACTCTCGATAGTAAAATGACTATCAGCAAGAGATAATAAAACAGATGACACTTGTGTTTTAAAAGCACTAAGACTGGTAAACAAATCAATATCAAACGATAGACACTATTTAAAAGTGACATTGCCCGAGACGAAAACAATATTTAGACAGGTTAACGCGGTGATTTGGTATCCGGAAAAGGTAAGAAGACCTGAGACGCCTTTGGGGCACAAAGACAGTGAAGGAGCTATTAATATCTGGACAATCGGTAATGAAATTGACACACTTGTGAATAAAACAAAGATCTAAAACTTGACGACGATAAAAAGAGGCGAAAGTTTAAAATAAGAACATAATGTAAAATAATTATTAACATTGTACTCCATACCCTCCTTAAAACAAAGGACTTTTTCTGAGTTGAATTAAAATATGTTGCGTTTCAGAATAATCGACAGTTAAGGCTTTCATGTACATTGATGGTTGCTCTTGAGTTCATGTGTCATGTAATTGACCTTTTTTCTTTCTTTCTTTTCAAATCGGGTAAATAAACCAAAACCAATCATACCAGTTGGCAGTACTGTTTCAGTACTGTTTTGTTACATCCTTTTTTATACAAGCTATGTCTTTCTTTTGTAATCTCTTTGTTGAAGATTTTGCGTTGAGAAATTTACCTTTTTTGAAGTCCATATTGTTGTTGCATGTACATATCTGAGTAATTCACCTTCAATGAAGCATTTGAAAGTCAGTGGCAGATAAATATCGTCAGATGGTTTTTTGTGGGTTTTAAAATCGAGCCATCTCTGTCAATTGCGTCAAGGTATGAGATTTTGTCGATAGAATGTTCAATTATGAATTCCCAAGTTGAACGTAGAGTACAGGGTGTTGCACTCCTCGACAAATGTTCTGAATGTTAAAAGTTGATGTTCAATTCCTGTGTAAACCATGAACATGTCACCTTTTAAATTTCCATACGAATATTTGACCAGATTTGGGATTTAATATAACTTTCTCCTTTTCATGGTATATGATATCAGCTATTTCTGGTGAGCCCATACTGCATCCATAGATTCGTTTGTATTTTTCTAAGTTGAATTAAAATATGTTGCGTTTCAGAATAATCGACAGTTAAGGCTTTCATGTACATTGATGGTTGCTCTTGAGTTCATGTGTCATGTAATTGACCTTTTTTCTTTTTTTTTTCAAATCGGGTAAATAAACCAAAACCAATCATACCAGTTGGCAGTACTGTTTCAGAGTCCAACGCTACGATCGCTGCATTTATGGGTTCATTTTTGGCATGTTTTCCTACATTAATACCACGTCTTATGTTACCAGAATAGAGTTTGCTTGTTTTTTTAATTGGTTCTAACTAGAGAATGAAGTTTTTTGTGTCCCTGGCATATATAAGTCGTTTTGCACGATTGGTTTTATAACAAGGTCTAGAAATTCCGACATTTGTTTTATTGGGTTGAGCAGCCATTTCTATTGAGACTTTTGGTGATGATTGTTTCTTCTGCTTTGGTTTTGTGTATTTTTGGCAGGAGATACCATCATGGTGTACAAATTATTCTACTTATGGAAATGGGGAAACTGTAAATCACTTCGTCAATGATCTTCTTGTCGCAGATAAATGATTTCGTATACAATATCCACTGTATAGTCAATGTCGTCTAGTGTATTAGTGAACATTTTTCAATTCACAGGTGTCTATAACTTTCTTTAATGTCATTTATCTTATTCATAATTGCTATGCCTCATCCTTTATTGATGGGTTTCATTAAGATTTGTTTGTTTTTAGACAGATTGTTCAGGGCAGTCTTTTCTGCCAGAGTCATATTCTTTCTGAAGTGGGTTGCGAATGGAATTTCCTCTATCGATCTAAGTTGCTTCGAGACAGTTTTACAATTTTTGGGTTTTCCGCGGTTACTAGTGTTGAACATGTACTTATCTTAGAACAGATGTCTGATTGATTGATTGATTGTTTCTCATGATATCGCATAATCTTATGATGCGAATAAATTTGTTGATATCTCATACGACAATTTTTCTAGACACTCCGGAGTGGGAATAAATATCAAGCTTTACTTAATGCTTTGATTAAGGTTTGATTTGCAAGATTGTTGATGAATCTGAGAATCTTTCTGAGTTCTTATCTTTGTTTAACCTTCCATTTCTGCTTATTTTCTTCCTCGTGTTTTTTGATGTTTTTATGTTTTGGGTTTCCAAACAGCAAAACTCGTCTGGTCACGTTTTTTGCAGTTTCCTTCATCTTTGAATTCCTAACCAGTCTGGTAAGTGAACAACGAAAGGCAAAGACGCTTTTCATAAAATTCACGAAAACTGCAAAAAAGTAAGCTAAGCTAGATTCAAGAAGCAAAAAATAGTCTTCTTTTGGTTCATAAAACCCTAACCGAACGATCTTTTTCAGGCCAGCACATCCTCCAAAAAGATAACTACAGAAACTGTAGCACAAAACTATTGTTGCGCTCGTAGTTAGGGGAATTACGAGTTGAGAGGTACCAGCCTGGATCGTAATGCTTTCAGTAACTGAAGCCGACACACCAAGATGTAGATTGTAACACAACCTTGTACTTTATTGCAAGATGGCGACCGTGTCGTTCACCGTCAACGGTCTGATCTCAAGTCCCTAGTCTAAGCTCTCTACAAAGTTAAATACATCTTCAAACTTACATAATTACAAAAGTTATCACGTGGTAATTTTCCCGCCAGTCTTTGATTGTTTCTTAAGATTAAATAAGATCACACCATGGAATATCCCATTCTCGATTGTTCTCAATGAAATCTTAACCAATAATTAATTAAACTATCACACTATCTCTTATCTGCTTCTCGTACGATCTGAGTCAATGACCTTCACACGTCTTGGCCACGTGAGGGACGCTTCGAGATAAAATCTCTACAGGGAGGGGCGTTACACTCTCCCACCTTTTTTATAACCAGCGTCCTCGCTGGTCAAAACGAGTGACGAAGCATGGCGATAGCGGACAGTTGCAATCTACTTAAAATAAAAAATACATTAATCGTAAGGCAGTGTGGTTAAAATACGCATAAATCACATATTTTACAAGTTAGCATAAACTCATTATTCGTGCACCTACAAAATTACAGACTAACATTAACGCATCTAAAATACATAAATACTAATAAAATCACTAAAATACATCAAACTACAAACTCAAAGTTCAACTATTCTACATAAAATACAATCGACGAAAATCATTCGAAAATCGTAACATGTATCATTGATAATTTTCTTGAATTTGTCTGAAAGGGTGGGTTAACTGGAAGGGGGTGTACATTGAGAAGGATGACGTAATTTTGCTTGGTGTATTCTGATATCACGGTCAAAGGTTCAAGGTAACCATAGTAACGACCGTTAGGCATCACTAGACTGTAGCAAATAGCAACTTCCGTGCCAACATTCGGGGCTCTTTCTATCTCCAAAATCTTCATAAAACATAAAACAACAAAAACATCAACACAAAACCTCCTCAACAACTTCAAAAACTCCAAAAAACGCGATAAACCTCACTATCGCTCTATCTCCAGAAACTCAATTCCTCAGGCCATCGGTCAAAACTAAGGACCATTGTATCACTTACGGATCACTAGCACTGGCATTCCTAGCCAACTGAGGGGAGATACACAACAAAACATCCACACTCCTTAAACTTACTTCTCTAACAACAACATAACTTCAACTTCATCAAAACAAAACAAAACAAAACAACACTTCAAAAAGAAAGACGCCTCGTTTGCATACAAGTCCAGAGTATTATCCTAATAAAAGAGTGGTTTCCAAAATACCAGAAAATACAGTCAACAAAACTGAAAAGTCATGCATCTTGTACGTTGTCGTCGCACTTTATGGTAGGTGTATTCCGAAATTCTGCTTCTTATCATTGTCAGTTCATTCGTCACGTAATCAGTCCGTGTATTACAAAGCCGACTGGAAGGTGAACCACAAGCATCGCTGACGTTGGCTGGTCGTACTTGTTCTAAACTCACACACATTTCAAACTTCTTGAGCCATTTCTGTAGACAACCACTCTCTCGTCCAGTGTATCTTCGAGGCATGACGTTAGCACCAACATAAATAATGTCACATTGCCTACCTCGGACGTCAATGTCTGCAAGCCGACCTCGTCTCTCCGGTCATAGTTCACCTTCATCCGCTGCGGTGCATCTTCGATCAACCGCCTACATATCACCATACAGTCGCTCGTGCTGCTGGTTCAGTGGTCCTTCAGCCGGGTCTGCCATCTCTCGTACACGCCCCTCGTTGACTCCACCACCAGATCTCAGAATCCTATATCCGTGCTGCTTCAGTATGCCCGGATTCTCCACCAAATTGTTGCGCTCGTAGTTAGGGGAATTAAGAGTTGAGGTACCAGTCTGGATCGTAATGCTTTCAGTAACTGAAGCCGACACACAAAGATCTAGATTGTAACACAACCTTGTACTTTATTGCAAGATGGCTACCGTGTCGTTCACCATCCAAGGTCTGCTCTCAAGTCGTCTCTAGTCTAAGCTCTCTACAAAGGTAAATACATCTTCAAACTTACATAATTACAAAAGTTATCACGTGGTAATTTTCCCGCCAGTCTTTGATAGATTCTTAAGATTAAATAAGATCACACCATGGAATATCCCATTCTCGATTGTTCTCAATGAAATCTTAACCAATAATTAATTAAACTATCACACTATCTCTAATCTGCTTCTCGTTCGATCTGAGTCAATGACCTTCACACGTCTTGGCCACGTGAGGGACGCTTCGAGATAAAATCTCTACAGCGAGGGGCGTTACACTATGTCACCACACATCGAGACATAAAAATCCAAGAACATTCAAACGAAAAAGGTTTCTGAAACAAAGGAAGCAAAAGTCTAGACCAAATCACAAACATAAAACCTTTTTTCAGGGACCAAGGTCACATGACCAGGGTCAAGGCATGATTTATTTACCGGTTTCTCGCCATGTTTTTCGTTATCATGAAATCACATCACTATTGATCTACTCACTATAACGTAACACTTTCAAAGGTAGAACCTATGGGTAAAGATAACTTTATTTCCTTTATATTGGTTCAGTTTTTCAGACAGAGGTCATTGTTAAAAATAAATAATTTTATAATAGTTTGTAATTTGTGTTGGGCTTATTGGCTAAGTTTTAGTACATTTATCATTTATTTTGAGTTTATGGATTATCAAGACAAATTGTAGATTACCTTTAAAGTATTATTTTGTCACGTAAATTGGCTATTTTACTAAGCACAGTGAACTTCATAATAGGTCATTGTGTTATTTTCGGTCGCCATTTGCTTTTATGACGTCATCACAATAATGAATTTGAATCAATTATATGTTTTTGTCTATAATTTGGGGTGTTCATTTCAGTATAGGGATAAAATGCTTGAAACAGGCTTAATTAAGAGTATTTGAACATTATCAGATGATAATGTGGGGGATATTTTGAATTTGGTCAGCCATTTTGGCTTTATGACGTCATCATAATAATTGATTTGCATCAATTGTATGTTGTATTTGTAATTTTTGGATGTTTGTGTCGGTTTATTCAAAAAACATTGGAAACTGCCTGAATTAGACGTATTTTACCATTTTTAGGCCTTATAATGGCGGCCATTTTGAATTTATGACGTCATCGAGCCTTTCCGGTGACCAAAATTTTTGGAGCAATAGCTAATATTAATCTACACATATATGCGAACACCTGTAGCAAATTTTGCACTTTGTCATCCGTGTAACGATATTTTTGTTAAGCCACCTGACTAAACAAGTGTGACAGTTGTTTGTCACGTTCACGGTCTCCGTGTCAGTCTTCTTGGGACATTGATGTTGGGAACACAGTGTACAGATTTAAAGGCAATATATCATTTTGACTTATTTTCACATAAGGACTCTTCCAACAGCAACATTTTCCTGTGTTACTTTAAAAGCCGTTTTATTGTCTTCAATATAGACTCCCTCTATGTCCAGTTTTGGCGATGATTTCATTCGTTTAACTTGTGTGCCACCTTCATGTCTGCGTCTGTATCTCTCGATTACAACTTTCTTTCACTTTGACCTCGCTTGCTAATTCGATCCACTTGTGGAAGTATCGCAGCTAGCACAGATGCAAGTGTTTCGATTCCTCCAGCTAACCAATAATATCCATCGTAAATGTTTGAACTATCGCGTCTCCAACCTACAGAAAACAAAAGGATATCATCGAACGTGCAAAAGCTTCATTATTCATTGACCGTAAAGTGGAGGTTTATCGCCCTGACCAAATAACTCGTTAGCAGGTCATAAGGTAAAAGGCGGACACAACCTTATGAGCTACTAACGAGTTATTTGGTCAAGGCGATAAGCCTCCGCTTTGATCGGCAGAACGAATTAATTGTTTCACCAAAAGTTTAGGAGATGAGCTCTGATTTCTATGGGTTAATTTTGGCACACAATGATTTAAAGTTTGTTTTAGGAAAAATTCAAGCAAAATTTTAAATCTTTCAGTTTCGAGGCGCGTACAACTTTAAAAGGACATTCTGTTGTGGAAATCATTCACTGATACGGAGAAATGACGGTAACCATGGCAATGCTCGGGAGGGGGCACACATTTGTTTTTCTGAAAAAATGTTAGAGAATAATATGTCACTCGCTCAATGTAGCAATGCTGTCATTGTACTCGTCAAAAAGGTGCATACATACTTTAGCAAATGCGTGGCGCTGTCTGTCCCAACACACTTGTGTCGATCTCTCAACATTAAGACGATAATTTTACCTCCTGGCGGACTGAAAAATAGCGTCATCATTCCTTGCATGACTTTAGTAGAGACATGGCATGCCCCAGTCTGTCACTTCCGAAGGATTACTTCACCATGATGGAACTGAGTACCACATATCCACCGTTACATATACCAAATATGGCGATGGAGACGATCTGGGCTGTGCGTTAGAAGGCACGAAACAACGATTATTCGGGAATGATTGACGAAAATTGCGTACGGAATATGACGAGAATAGATTGTTGATAATGAAGAGAGGTTTTTTTCTCTTTGTTGTGGAAGGCATTCTTAGGAAAAAAATAACAATAATAAATGGTCGATAGAAATTTCCTTTGATCTTATAATTTGTGATAAGATACAATATATTGACAAATCATATAGAGGATAAATGTATATTTACGGGTGTACACTGTCAGGAATGCACATATACGTTTTACACGTACACATACAGGTCGGGAAGAGTAAGTCAATTGATTTCGAGATATTGTAAACAGAGATGTCTTTCAAATAACTCTTTGTTTGAGTTTATAACAGTAAAACCTGCCACTGCCATTATGTCAACCGCTTTGCCCTCCCCATCGGTAAACTCCGAGATAACTAAACCACACTCTCTGCCCACCCAATGGCTTTTTTATCAAGTACCTCGCTGAGGAAAGGGTTTATAATTTACAGTGAGAAGACATTGTACCGTTATTTCCAAGTGATCATCTGAAGTAACATTGCTACGACGGAACGTGTTCTGCTGATTACGAAACAGTGACGACCATCCAACGCATTCAGCTCTCGAGTTGGTTGTCTAGGGTGGGTCGGTTTGTTTCAATGTATCACTGTGAGACCAGTTTGTGCTTTGTGCAACACGTTTGTAAAAGATAACCGATGGCATTATATCTCCCGACGTACAACGCACCATTCAACATAAAGGAAGTTAATCAATTTTTTACCTGTAAAGTTTCTTATGTAAATGCTAAATATTAAGGATATACGGGCCAGAAACATGCACAGAGTATAGGGTATAAACGGAGGGATTTTTCATGTGACTAACAGCACCTACACCTGTTTGACCTATCATCAGCGCCAATCCCATGACAGCCGGTATGTATGCACTTTGGGTGTCAGAGATACCGTAATCACGTGCTCGCCTTACCTCGAGAAAATTGTTCAATCAATGTAATTAATTTGAATATGATCATAGATGGCATCCAATATTTTTATGCCTGATATTACAATCCGTAAATTATAAGGGAGTAACAGTCAGATGCCATGTACAACTTTCAAATTTGCTAACTTTATAACCCTTACTATGTCACCGAATATTTCCATAAATCCACATCAGGGCACAGTGGCGTGTCAGCCATGTTTGCTTACAGAACGTCAGTTATACCATTAATACAGAGGGATTGTTGATGGCACATTTGATTTTTCGTGACCAGCAAAATGAAAGTCAGTTGTTGGCTACTTTAGGTACTGCTGTTGATTTCCTTTAATAATATAAAAGAAGTCATAAAAGCAGAGTAACTGGCACAGAGGCAAAATTCCCCTTACAAAATAGTGATTATTAAAGTGTAAAAGCGAAAAAACCAAGGGGGAGAAATTACATCTTCCTGTTTCGAGTGGGTAACTTTTGGGTTGCAATATTATTGCCTTGGTCGGGTTAAGAAAAAAGAGTTTCTGTCTCTAAAATAATCACAATGGTGACTGTACTTACAAGATGTATGTTACCTGCAGTTGTTCCACAACCCAGTGTGATTGATATAATACCAATTACTACAAACGTTGGTGATTTGAATAATGAAAAATCGTATACTGCAATCAGACATGACTTCAAGCAGCCTGGAAAAGTTCTGTTAGATCCTGAATCGGTCACATCATTATTTCCAGCTGACATGTCACATGTTGGAATGTCCATTTTTCAACGGTCGCAGGAGGGCGCCAACCACACACGCATTTGACATTATTCCAGATAGAATCAGCTGGGTTCCTCTCCAGCTGTATTGGTCGACCAATATTTGAGTCACGATGCTGAAAAATAACTGCCCAGCGCCGGTCCCTGGCAAGGCTAGTCCGATAGCAACGGATAAACGCTTGTTAAAATACATGCTCACAATTTCAATGTAAACCACATTCGTGAGACCAAGTCCTATTCCTGTATGATAAAGCAGACAATTAAATTAATGCCTCTTTCGTTATAGAGAATTAAATGTAAAAAAAATCAAAGAAAACAAAAAAATAACAGCGAATTTCTTTTACTTCACTGTAACTTTTGATAATCTTTTTGTTATTATTGTTGCAGAAAACAAAAAAAATTCTTGTTCTCCGCACAAACGTATGTTTAAATACAATGTATTAGGCTTCAAAAGATGACACGTTGTACACAGTATGGCGTGTTGTTGTTGACAAATGAATTCTAGTCCGGACTAGAATTCGGATTCGGCTTTCATCAATTACATTAAGCTTTATACACATACACGCTGTCTTGACAAGTTTAACAATATTAGGCACTGCAATTTGGTTGTTGGGTGTATATAATAAGAAATTGTATTTTGCAAACTGCGCAAAAATTATTGATAATACATCTAAAGTTATAGCTAATGGGGCTCTAAAGTAACCAAAATATTCAAATGCATATAATGAAATCTACATTCGTCTTTTTTTGGGCTGCACCAGAAGAAGAATAATTGGCAATTTTTCGATGTTGTTGTGGTTCGGGGATCACTCATTCGTGTGATTTATTGACATACATTGGTTGTATGTCTTGGATAGTATTCCCGTTTCAGACAGCGATTTTGCCTGTAATACACTTTATTGCAATGTCACAGCGGCGAACTATCGTTGATTCCAAATGCAAGTGTTTATAAACACGATTGGAACTAATTTGGGATAATTGGATGGTAAAGTAAGGTCGTTTTAACCTGCAGATGTAAGCTCATTTGCTTTTCTTTTAACGTTACACACTTGCTTTCATGAGTAACTTTTAATGTTACAACATTCAGCTATATGGCATCTAACGCTTTTGAGAAATTTGAAAAATATGTTAGTCCGATTATCCCAAATAAGTTCCAATCGCGTTTATAGAAAATGGGCACAATAAACTGTTTCTTTGCAAAGAAAAATATTTGGTTAGGGTTTCTAATTGCAAACGGTATGTAGATTTGAAGATCGCACTCTCTGATATCGGAAACTGTAAATGTATTCTCACCCGTAATCAATCCATAAGTGATGTATAATTGATAGTGCTTTGTCATGAAAGCGCTGGCAAAAATTCTTAATGACGCAACACCTGCTGCAATAGCAGTTTTCCTATTTCCGAATATTTTAGCCAAGGCAACTCCATAGCTTGTAGATATCACCCAAACCACGCGATATATTTCCATTATCCATGCTGCACACGATAAAAAGAAAGACGTACAACATGCTCTATTAGCTAAAGGAATTAAGTTGTCCCCATTCTGCCATATCTAGACACAAACAGGAAATGCAGCGCTAAGTCGGGTGAGTTCTTTGAAGGTAGGACGCGATTCAAAACAAGACTTGAACGTTTTCTCAAACTTTTCTTAAGAAAACTATTACCAGGTCAAGAATAAAAGTGAGGGGCCATCGTCAAAACTATGGGTCTAGAAAAACAAATCGCTCGACTTTTACCAAGATTTGAAATTCAAAATGGCCGTCATTCCTATGTTAACTCTGTGGGGAAAAATTAATTTTCGATATTCGGAAAAATAAAAATTGTGAAACTCCTTGCTGCAATATAATGAGGCTACCATCCCACATGTGGTAGATCAGAAAAGTATTGTAAAATTTGAGTGTCCGAATATACGTCCAGGGACGCACATCCTGCCTTAAAGTAATAGCAGCGTAAACTTCGATTTTTATTCATTTATTTCTTTACAATTTGTTTATGTATTATTTATTCATTTTATATTATTTACTTATTAATTTTGCACTTAATAGTAAAAAAAAGTATAAAAAATGCTAAGGCCAAAAAAAGAAAAAGAAATGTTTCTGGTCAGCGCGCGCGTCACTTGAACAACAGCGCGTCACCCTTTTTTTTCTGTTTGTGGCCGGCGGCCGTGGCTGACACCAAACCAAAATGGCTGAAGAGAAAGAGAAAATTCTTTGGGGGCATGATCAGTGACTGCATGAACAGTATATATGTGACTATATTGATAAAACTATAAAACTGACCCTTCTCCCTCCCTTGAGAGAAAAAAAAAAAAAATAAAATAAAATAAAATGCGCGTCGCCGCACCATTTTTTAAAGAAGGACCTGACCAGAAACTTTCTTTCTTTTTTTTGGCCTAACACGGATTAACAATACTCACGATGAAAAACTTTTTGTCCAATGGATGGATAACGCTGAAAAGTCTACAGACTTATTTTCATTGTGGTCCAAAATAATACTTACACGACTTCAAATGACAGTGAACAAAACACACGCAAAATTGACAATTAATAGAGAAACAAAATAATCCAAGAAAGATTACCAAAACACGGGACAAAACTAACGGAACTCATTGTTTGATATTGTGACAAGAACACTGTGTAAATAGTTATTCACTTTTCGTTTCTGAGGCACAATTCGAGACAACATTCCTGATGCTACATGGTAGATTATTTCAGAGTTGTGATGCTGAATAATGAAACCCAGTTTGAGAGACTTTAGCTCCAAATGGTATAGAGATGTCTGCAATTCCTTTGAAAATCACATATGCACCTTGAAAATGACTAACTTCACGAAAAAACAAAATGTCCTGTGGACCAAAGTTCATAGAACCTCGTCATATCTAGCGGAACCATATTTGGTACATACCGAGAGCTTTAGCAAGGAGCCTTAGTTCCACTTGCACTCTGCATGTGTTATTTGTATCTGTATGTTCACTTACTTAACGAGCTTTATAATGAGCCCACAACAGCTTTAGACCAGGAAACTATTGTTAAAATTTGAGAGTTCGAACATCTGTCCCCGAGGTGCGTATATCCTCCAACACTTCACAGCAATCAGTTTGGGCAATCCAAGATTAACATGGGTGTCCTAAGATCTAACTGAAAACGTCTGAGTGCGGCCGCCACCACTGTTTGAAGCGTAAAACCATAGCCACGACGGGTTTGTCTACTCTTGCGCAATACGAGAAATTTTATATTATTCACCAACCAACCTACATTATGTACACTAACATCCTTTCGTCAACTTTACGGACAATAAGATTTTGCACGTTCGATGATATCCCTTTTCCCCGCTTTTTTGGCTACTCGATACTTCCAACATTTACGATGGATATTACTGGTTAGCGGGAGGATTCGAAATACTTGCATCTGTGACATTTCCACTAGTAGATCGAATTAGCAAGCGAGGTCAATGTGAAAGAAAGTTGTAATCGGGAGATACAGACGTAGACATGAAGGTGGCACACAAGTGAAACGAATGAAACCGACGTACGCCAAAACTGGACTTAGAGGGAGTCTATATTGAAGACAATAAAGCAGCTTTCAACCTAATACAGGAAAATGCTGCTATGCGAAAACTATGTCACAAAGACCTAAATATAGAATTTTCGTGAAAATGTATAGATAAAATTTCATGACTTAAAGAAGCTTCTGTTGCATGAAAATACTGAACAGTTTATTTTTTGATGCAGACTCATGTCTAACAGTTGTCTAGTCTATCTATGAGTGTTTCCATAATTGTCTGTCTGTAGGTTCGATATCCCGACATTGGTTACACTGACAGGAATGGAACATGGTACTAAGATGTGTTTTAGGAGTAGATCTCGTTAGCCTTTTATGCTAATGGCTTGCATGACAATTAAGTTGCCGGAGGTTACAGTACTTTTAACAAAGACGTCTACTGGAGAAGAATAGCAAACAGTTTCCTTGGCACACGAAAGGAGCCTGATGTGTAACACAAGCTGTAGTGCGCTTTAGTTTTGCATGTTTCTCTGGACTTACTGTGGTCATTTTATTTTTGTCACCTCGAAAGTCAAATATCAGACGCAATTTCAAACAAACAAGAACTGATGGGAAATTTTGATATAATTTTAATTTTTAATGCTTTATTTGCCAGGGTAAAATATACAACATAGCTTCCTGATAAGAAACAAGATACAATTTAAAATGATTTAAAGAGACAAATGTATTGAATGTTTAAGTATAGGTAAATTAATACATCACATGAAATGCCTGTATGGAGTGGCATATGAAAGGACATTCTTCATCGTTACTTTGCACATTGTGTATCTAATTTGGTCGTGTTGAAATCTGTAATTCACGTTTAGTTTCTTCATTCAGAAGATAAAAGCTAACTAAGTTGAAGATGTATCACAGAAGATAAAACAAATGCATTCTATTACATGACGAACTAGAAGTAGTAAGTATAGATGCATGGTAGGTATCGTCATCCGTTGGAAATTGTCATTTCGGATTTCAGCCGTTTCATTCGCGACGTGCCCAGACTTTGTTCCGTGATTCACAGTTCGTGGCTGAGGACGTAACAGGCTGGTGGAAGTTGTCCGTCTATGCTGGCCTGAGCAAGACCTGACAAGACGCAATCAATGACTTGTTAGAGTTCTACAAAATGTATCTTGTGTTTTCCAGTATTAAACTTAGTGACTCCCTAACATGCTAAAACTCATATCATTCAACTCGCCAACCGGATCTATGTGTTATATCCAGAGTTACCCCTGACAATGAATTTGTAGTCTAGAAATAGTATATATTGATATGTATTACTCACTATGTATTATGTCTACAAGACTAACATTAATACTTTCATAATTTCGTAAAAAGAGGACGAATATGCTTATTTTCTAAAGCAGAAAACGATGACAGTAACAGTTATTGTCACGCCAAAGATATAGCAATCTAACATTCAATTCACATTTTAGAAGAGCATAAAGTGTATTTTCAAAATTGCAACATCCGGATCTCTCGGAGTGAGGAATGCTGATCATCTACACTTTCAATTTCAAAATCCCGTGCGGTCTACGGAAGTTCATCGTTGAAACACCCATCGGTCTTAAGGTAGCTCGCGCCTTGAAATTGAAAGATTTAAATAAAGTCCGGGACTGTGGTTTAAACTTTTGCTCAAGAATAAAAAAAGTGAGTCACTGTGCAAAGTTTGGCATACAGAAACAAATTACCCAATATTTGCCGACACTTGACATTTAAAATGACAGTCAACCTTTCTTGACTTTATGGGAATAAGTAGGTGAAAAATGTATTTACACTGTGAGCTTCCGAAATGTGCCCCAAACAAATTGTAGGCCAAAATGTATTGTAAAAGTTCGAGAGTTCGAATATTTGTACCCGAGGCGCATTCTACCTTAAAGGTATACAGTCACCTGTAATTTAAATATGCCCATATATGGTCAAAGGGGCGTTCCTTGGTATTCAAAATGCCCATGTGAGGGCGCTGTTTTTAAAAAGCGGCCACCCGCTTAAAATCTGTGATTGGTTAGATTTTCTCTTTCTGTGGTAACTGTGGCAAAATTGGAACAAGTGACAGTATACCTCTTAGCAAGCACTACTGTGAACCTACCCGCTATTGTTCCTTGGAATACAGCATTGTAATCGCAAGCCACCTCGTTGTGAATGTAGTCTTTACGATTGTCAACCCAGTCGTCGGTTTTGTTTGGTCCGCCGACCAAGGCTCCGATTAGCACGTGGTGATTGCAGTCAGGGTTCTTCCAGCTATTCTTGTTCGTACAAGGAATGTCAAGCTCTGGACAGGAACTGGATAAATGAAAACCGTCAAATTTTGTTGTTATTATATTTTAGAAATCGAAGACAACACAATGAATAGACTCGGTTGACAGCCCATCCCCTATACCTGGACGCTAAAAGATGTTTGATTATTAACGCCACCGAGGGCGCTGTATCAGTATACATGTCTTATAGTACAAATATTGAAATACCTTGCTCGGTGGTGAGGTCGGCAAGGTGGGTTTACACCATACCCAACGACGTAACTTCGCCTTGTGTTGTCGCCGAGCATGTAGTTTGTTTGGTTGCAAGCAAATTCCCGGTAGATATTTGGTCTCAATCCGTACTTAGCGGCCACCAAACCAACGAACGAAGCTCCGGCTGTTAAGAAAACACAAACAAAATATATCGGTTTGATTTTTCATTGGAGACGTCAAACTACAACACGTAGAGGTTTGGTATTTGTGTCTCAGAACAGCTACTTAGGAAATTCTTCCATTTAAAAACCCTAATTTTGTAGTTGAGGTTGAGGCACTGAGAAATAATTTAAGAGCAGTATTTTATTTACTGCCTACATGTGCGTAACGGAATATCATTTGAGGACCCCATTATAGGTTTTTGGCAGTCTTCCACAATGCAAAGCGGTCACACATCATCAAGGCATTATTATTGGATACATTTTTTGACGTCAAATAGAAATTTCTTTGTCGTCTTCTTTGCTGGCCAACACATATAGTACCGAAATATCCATAACTGGGAACTTGTGACGTGTCATGAATCACGTGTCTATCTGGCATTTTTAAAAAACCACTTTTTGCCAGATATGTTTGGCTTTATTTGCTTGCCGTGTGAAATGCACTGGGCATCCCCTGTATTTATGCACTCACTGTGTGTTGTATTTGAACGATTTCAAGAACTGCGAAATGGATGACGAAACTTTATATCTAGATGATGGACGAAATGCTGAGAACTGCTTAAAGTTTGGCACAAATTTCACGGATAGAACCAAAAGATTCATGAAACATTGGGCAATATTTAGTCTTGGTCGGTCAAATTATTTGCGCTCTTGTGAAACCGGGATTTACTTCAAGGCTTATTAGGTCAGGTGAAGGGCGAAGTTTGTCATCTGGATATACAAACTTCACGAATTACTGCTTTTTGCTCCGGTGGAAAAGCAAAACTATCGCGCCGACGGTATTGTATAGTGCCAGCACCGTTCTATGGGTAACCAAGATATAGTAACTTTAACCAATTGTGGGTACACAGTTTATGAATATTGCGTCATCGCGAACACAAGAGATTTCAACACTACTGATACTGCGCAAAGCCCCGCAAAACCAAACGATCGCGTCTTACTTGTCTGCTTAAAGGCATACTGTCACTTATTCCAATTTTGCCACAGTAACCATGGAAAGAGAAAATCTAACCAATCACAGATTTTAAGCGGGTGGCCGCTTTTTAAAACAGCGCCCTCACATGAGCATTATCAATACCAAGGAACGCCCCTTGACCATATATGGACATATTAAGATTACAGGTGACTGTATACCTTTAAATGCGGTTTTGCGACGTTGACAACAACGTCAGCGCCCTCACCTGCGTATCGTAAGGATCCCCACTCATTCCTGAAGTACAAACCTCCGTCTGTGTACATGTCAGGGCTGTTCATAGGTAACAAAGTGTCCATGTATTTCGTGAATGAATCCTTGTATGTCGTCTTTCCCGTAATTTTATACAGCAGTAACTGAGGCATAATAGAGAAAATAGTTCACAACTTAATGGTTTTTTACAGTAAAGTCCCGTTAAATTTAGACATTTTGCCAAATCAACGCCCGATTTTTCGTTGGGTTTTAATCGTCCTAAAAAAATGGAGTTGCCAACGGCCTGCCTTCTTACCGGGACATACACAATATTTTGGTATTATACCATGACCGAACCTAGCGCAATAATGCGTAACAAAATAAATTGCGTTTTCCGTTAACAAGCCCTAGGGAAATAAGATACTATAAAGGTCGGTAAAGGTTTTTATTTTGTATTTTCATATGATTGTGACCTATGACAAAACCGCATAAATTCGGCAAAATTATTACTGACTTTTGCAAATGCGAAAACAGTTCAGGGTCGGAGGGTTTTAAAAAGAGTAGGCCCGGTTACCAGAAATACATAATATATTTTATTTGGCGTAAGCAACAGAACATGTTTCTGCATTCTATGACAGTAATCTCTTGTGATTCTGCAACGTAGCTAAGTATGAGCTCTGTTACAACCGTGACTAAAATGTAGAACGCACCTCGGGGACAGATATTCGGATTCTCAAACTTTTACAATTTTTTCTGATCTACCACTTGTGGGGTTCATTTTAAAGCTCTTGGTGTAAGAAAACTTCACCGCTTAGTTTTTCGAAATTCGAAAATTTTATTTTCTCTCCATAGAGTTAACACAGGGATGGCGGCCATCTTGAATTTCAAATATCAGTAAATCTTGAGTAATTTGTTTCTCTAGTTCAAAAGTTTGCACGGTGACCCCCCGATTTTTATTCTTGATTTTGAAGGATAGCCCCCCCCCCCTAATCATTGAAATATTCTTTGAGGAAAATTTGACCAAAACTTTACATCTTTCGCTTTCGAGGCGCACAAAGCCTTAAAAGGGCCGAAAGATTGAGAGTGATTAAGAACACTTAGCTCAAGTCATTCAATGAGCACGTGAAAAATCACCTCATCTCTGCCATTGTTAACTCAGAGATATCTTTTTCACTGCTTTAGAATCGTTGGAAGTAATTCTATAATCTTGAATATGATGCCCATTTCAATTTGATCCTGTGAATATACTTAGATGTCGTTGTCTCACCTTTGACCCCTCTCTGGTGTCTGCCCATCCGAAGGAATAGGCACTTCCCCTGAGTTTGTACTCTTCAAAGTATTCCTCCGCGTCTTGGAGATACTGCTCTTCGCCTGTCGCGAGGTGTAACCACGTTGCCGCCCACAAAAGTTCGTCGCCAATCTTGTTGTTGCTATGGAGAAATCAAATTATCAGAGGTTTCAAGCTTAAAAAACGAGTCCCCACAAGTGGTTAGCCAAAAAAGCATCGTAAAAGTTTGCGAGTCCGAATATCCGCTCCGGAGGCGCAATACTTACATATAGTACCCGTTAGAGGATATGTGCCGATATTGGTCGTCGCAAATCTGTACAAATCCACTGCCTCTTCCCTGAAGATCCGCGCTCGATTTCCTTCTGCAAAAAATGAAAACAAACACCTTTTAATATTTTAAAGAAACACCGCCCTCTGGACACGTATCCAGGGGATGCACTGAAGCACAGACAAATAAGAGACAGACTTGCAACGGGTATTGTTCAAGGTTTGGAGCGGTTACGTAAGCCCTCCATGTACGCCTCGCCTCAAGTAGCTCTCGCCTCTCTTTTCCGAAGAGTGCCGACCATGCATCCTTCGGTAGTTTCCGTATTTTCGCAAATTTTGAAGCGGAATTATGTTCGGCAAATTTCGTGTTGTTGTTGTCGTCTGGTGCTAAGCGGAATTGGCGTGCTGGCGAAACAGGAAAGTTTTAAGCTTCAGGGAGATGTGTTTTACCATTTTAAAATTTCCTCTCACATTTTTATGAATACATAATGTGTGTGCACGTGTTTGAACAAAATTTGAAAGTCTTTAATCGATACTCTCTGGTTACGGTCAATGTTTTACGGTCAGACATATCGTCTTTTACAAGTTGGTCATGGAAGAACGTGTTTATGAAACTGGTGGCGTGTTATGTTTCGATTCGCGTGAAGCAGTGTTTCTGCCCTGAGAGCTCACAAAGTAGGTATGGTTGCTACGCGACTTGCAGCAAAATGCCATCTCGTCGTACTTTTTGCATAATTTCGTGCAATTATCAACCATAAACAAGTCTCCAAAAAGTCTAACATCTTTGAAACTCTTTTTAATATGAAAAGGCAATAGTCCACCGAGACGACCATGAAACAAAAGGCATGCTGCGTTGCTAGTCTGTCCTCTATTTGTCTGTGACTGAAGGAATAAAGGGCGACACGTGCACCATTAAAGGTATACTGTCACCTGTTCCTATTTTGCTACAGTTACCATGGAAAGAGAAAATCTAACCAATCACAAATTTTAAGCGGGTGGCCGCTTTTTAAAAACAGCGCCCTCACATGGGCATTTTGAATACCAAGGAAAGCCCCTTTGACCATATGTGGGCATATTTAGATTACAGGTGGCTGTATACCTTTAACGCGTATAAATGGTCAGTCACGTTGACTTAATCGACCAATGGAAGTGTTCCAAATTGTTGTCGCACACTGTACGGTATCAAAATGCCAGATGGATGATACCGAGAAACATTTAACAAGTTCGAAATGTTCGCTTCCATAAAAAACACGATATTTTGTCGGCATGATTAGTTTATCTAGAAAAAAAACAGGTTCATTCATTAGATAGGGAAGATTTTGTATAGGTTAGACTGGCTGTAGTAACGTAAACGTGTGTATTGTGCAATTCCCTAGACAGTGTTCAGAACCTGAAGTATAGGCTTTTGGTATAGTTTTGAGGTGTTTTGATGTTTGTTTAGCAGAGTATGGGTAGTCACTGTGAACTTTTTCATCTTCAAATTCTTCTTTACAACTCTACAGCATAATTTTCTTTTAGATATCGACAAAAAAACCTCGTTTCTGTGAATCGTCTTAAATTTATATTTAAGGTAGGTCGAGCCTCGAAAGTGAAAGACTTAAACTTTTGCTCAAACTTTCCTTGAGGAATCCTTCAACCATTGTCTTCCAAAATCAAGAATGAAAATTGGGGGTTACCGTGCAAATTTTGGTACTATGATACAAGTCAATATTTACCGATATTTAAAATTCAAAATGGCCGCCATCCTGTGTTAACTCTATGGAGAAAAATGAAATTTTCGAATTTCGAAAAACTAAGCCGGTGAAAAGTTTTCTCATACAAAGAGCTTTAAAATAAACCCCAACAAGAGGTAGATCAGAAAAGAATTGAAAAAGCTTGAGAGTCCATATTTGTGTCCCCGAGGCGCGTTCTACCATGACATAAAATCTTCTCTGCTTCATTTTTCCTTCCCTTTGCATTTTCGGCACACGCGATTGGAAAGATCAACTGATGTGTAAATGAGGAAACTTTCCCTGCGGCGCAAGGGGGCAGAGAGATACAGCCTCTACTAGGATCGCATGGTTAACTTACTTCTAGCGTCTTTGTAGGCGACGGAGCACGTCGCGAGGGCCGCTGCAGCGAGAGAAACGACATCAGAACCCGGCACGGTATCGTTGACTCGGAACGGCTCTCTGTTGTACACGATGTCTTCTGGTCGTTGCCAGGAGCGGTGATCAAGACCGGCGTCTGCTACCTACAAAATTACCACATTGTTCTGCTAGGATTACGCATTTTGGCAACATTATCAATTCAGAGCTGTGTCCCAAGAGGGGGATCCAAAAAAGAAGCTTACATTCTTAAAAGATAAGAAGAAATTTCAGTTCAGCAAAAAAAATATCTTTTTATAGCCACCACACCGACAATCTGAAAAACCGCGTCATTTTCTGCTAAAGGGTTTTCAATAACATGACTGTCTCTCACTCGATAAAGTTGTCAGCTCTCCTGAACATTAAGACGAAGTTTTTACCTGGTAGTAATATTCATTTGGGCCGGTGTGACATTTCGTGAAATATTCACAGACTCCCTTGAGGGCGCTGAGCATGTCGTTGTACACGCCCGCGTCTTTGTATGCATCCTGGGAACTCGATGAGGCTCCATGCCAACACCGATGAAGAAAATGCCATCGGAAAGTTGAACTTCACGTTGTCTCCGGCTGGAACGGTGAAGAAAAGAGGCAGGCAATTGGCATAAAGATTAAGTCATTAAGGCCCCATTAGCTGTATCATATTTTTCCATCATTTTTCGATAAGATTCTTTGATGTCAAATTCAAGTTATGTAAAAGTAGTGACCTAGGTGGGACCACAGAACGTTTTACGAACATTGGCGATCCGACGCACAACTTAAATTTTAACAAATAAATATTATTCGCGAGTTGCATTTCCAATATGTACACGCCGTACGCGTGTTAGGCGCCTGAATTTAATTAAATTAAATCCAGAACAAAGGATTGGAAAAGTGACATTTTCAAAGACACTACTGCTTAATAACGGGAATCCAAAACGTTTTTCTGGAGATTGGGTGATGTTTTGGTAAGCAAAGTGCAAAAGATACACCTAATAGGGCTTTCAGCAACGAGCGTTGGACTTTCGAAATGTAGCACACTGCGACAATAGCAAACGGCTAAAAAAGTTAAACCAACAGGGCAAAGGACCAATATTATAAAAAAGGCATGGAACGAAATTCGAAGGACAATTATCATCAAATTTCCATCGATACTTTGTGTTGTTGTGGGTCACAAGTCTATGCAGAAAACGGTAAGTTAGATCACACAATCATAAGTATATTTTCCTGCAATGAAGCGCACTCTACGGTCACTGAACAGAACTATCTGAAATATATCTTCCCTCATAGTGCAAATGTAACTACAAATAGATCTGTTCTTATAATAAACTTTTTTGGATTTTATTTATGATTTGATTGATTGATTGATCGATCGATTGATTGATTGATAGAACGTTTGCATATAAAGAGGTATGATATATCAATTGATTTCGAATTGCTATATCCCATATTTCGCCACAACATCGTTTTGACGGTTTGCCACACGTTTATAGTTAAACCTTGCCTACCGTCGTACCACCCGCCGGTCAGATCCTCGCCTTCTAATCCGCTGTCTGACAGACACGAACTGGCTCTCCATGGAAGCTTTTGTTTCGACTTGGTAATCTTGCCCGACTTTTGCGCTTCAAAGAACAGTAGCGAGTAATTGAGGAGCTCACCGAAGTTGTGGTGGAATTCTGTTGACAGAATGGAAACATAATTGTCATTGTCGTTGGGTTTGTAACTGTCGACGGATGGTGACCTTCTCTAGCCATGGCCCACAATCGACTGTACATATTCCTCATTCCCTGCCTAAGTAAGAACGTGTCAGTAATTCAGTCCGCATGCGCACCGTTTTCTATCTGCATGCTCGTCAGTAAATCCCACATAATCAAGAAAAAACGTGAAATGACCAATTTCTGACATATATATCCTGCCTCGTACGTGATATGTACCATTTGGGGGCCATTGTCAGCAAACTAGCGATGTACTTGCAGCTTGCGGAACAACATCGACAAGTATTCGTTTTGGGGTTCAGTGTTTTCATCATACGCTTGTTGCTGAACGATGGCGACACAACTCTCAAAAGAGAATGGTTGCAATTAATAGGGGCAAATAAAAACAGAACAGTGGAAAGTTCAAGTACTGCACATTATACTGATCATATATAGGTCATACATTCTAGGGATAGAACTCCCACATTCTGCGTAAAGAAAAGGTTTTCATTCTCGTACGTAAGGTTTTACAGACTTCGCTATATAAAGTCGAGCATTGCAATTCTCGTTTTTCACATCTGTGACACATGGAAGTCAAACAACCAAAGAGAAAATCCAAACAGCGAGAACGCACAGTCGAATTTATTTCTGTTATTATTGAGCCTTCGGTGGAATTTGAATTTATGTACATTTCTTGGAATACTGTGGAAGTATAATACAACTATTCACCGACCTGTCGCTGTTGCTCGCTCTCTATAGAATGATGTGGTATGTTGAATTTTGTAGATTTTGTAGAAGTCACATTTCGGAGGGCTTGTCGACAAAGGTACAGTTCAATCAACAGATAAATGAGATAAGTTCTTCCATCAACCAACAACTTAGATTTATGTATGCTAATATATGCTGATTAGCTAAAGGTACTACGACCACTGTGCAAGATTTAGCGTACGGTACGAGCTGCTTAATTTAATCACATACGCCTTACGCCTCCATTTTGAGTCAATGTTGTCACATCATGATTTAGAGACAGCCAAATAGAGCCCCTTTAAGGTAGTATGCGTCTCGAAAGTGAAAGACAAACTTTTGTTTAAGCTTTCCTCTAAAAATGTTTCAACCATTCTCTTACAAAATCAAGAATAAAAGTAGGGGGTCACCGTGCAAATTGTGGAACTAGAGAAACAAATAACCCACGATTTAACGATTTTTGAAATTCAAAATGGCCGCCATCCCTGTGTTAACTCTATGGGGAAAAATAAAATTTTAGATTTTCGAAAAACTAAGACGGTGAAAGTTTTTCTTTCTCCAAGAGCTTTGAAATGAGCCCCCACATGTGGTATATCAGAAAAAAATTGTAGAGGTTTGAGAGTTCAAATATCTGTCCCCGAGGCGCGTTCTACCTTAAATGGATACTTTTCAGGGCAGTTATCCTCGTGGAAGAAAAATACAAAATATTCGCCTTAGAGCTTTAGAATCTGAAACTAGGGATACACGTCTCACAGTTTTACTAAACAAATGAAGCAGACTTTACATGATGCGAAGTTGATGCAGCAAATTGAAAAAAAATTAAAAACTCACTTTTTGGCCTTGTTTGTATCGTGTACTCATCACAATTTCCCAGGTCTCGTTTTACGGGACTGTAACTGTCATCTTCGCCATCGTCGTCTCTCTCCTCATCACCCCATTCCATGCGAGTCCTAGCCTCGTATAATTCGTCGGACTCTGTGAAGACCGAACTCGCCAATGCTACCATCAAAGCGAGCAATGCGAGGAAGATCCAATTCATGATCCTGCTGCTTGTATACCAACCACTGTCCAGTGAGAAGCTGGCTCTCAGTCAGTAGTGTTAACCAAGTTTGGTCTCTGTTCACTTTCTGGTGATAACTCTTCTCCTTTTATACTTCACTGTACGTCAACCACCGCATTTATAAATGGGCGCTGTTTTCTTTCAATTAATATGTCGTGACTTCTGATATACCGCTGGTTTTATTACCACCACCCTCGAACTCTAGCAGGCATTCAAAATTTGCATATCAAATCATTTCGTAAAAATCGAATTAACAACAAACAAAAACTGAATAACGGACAACTTAAGAGACATCATAAAATAAGAGTGTCGCGTATTGCGCAGCGGGATCCGTACCGTCATGGGCGCATTTTGACATCGATTGAAAGGGTAAATAAAACATATGGAAATCATTGTCACTTTAGGAAGTAAAATTAGAGAAAATTGAAGACATTTCGTGAATATTCATGTTTTCAAGAATCTACCAGCCCCAGCTCCATCAATCAAACACTCGATGATGTGGATAGCGTCCAGATGGTATTGAGTGATCGCTGTGGGCGAGTCCCCAGACAAAGAATGCAAATTACATGTAACATTTGAATTCACATGGGAAATTGGACACCTTTACGCAAGAAAAAGTCCAAAGCTGTAGAGTTCAGATTAATTAATTAATTTATTTATTTATTTATTTTATCTTGATGTGAAATGTTAAGTTAAAGCTTGCCGTTTTTATTTCTGAAATATGAATATGTGTGTGTCTGTGTATCATTAATATTTTTCTTTTATAATTTTTAAAAAAAACTTTGGCCGTGCCTAGAAAACTTGAAATATGCTTGCGATTTGCACCGCATGTTTTTCGTTTTCGTCGGTGTTACCTGCTCGGTGTCAATCTCAACCTATGACACTAAATTAAAGAAAACACGTAAAATACTGTGCAATTGTGATCAACGATTCTGATGGCCGATTTACACTAATATTTTGGAATTATCACACGTTCACTGAGAAAACAGCGAATAAGCTAATGAATCTCTGATCGCGAAATTAGCAAAGTGAGGGAACTCAAACTGGGCGGGATATATACATCGCAAAGTTCTAACGATTTTAAAACATAGAACAGAACATGATTGCTTTTTCGAATCAAAGCAATGGTTTGACAGTGCTAGCACTGAAATTTTGGAAATCATTGCGATAGTTAACCTAATGCTTGCAATGTACCCGATTTTGGCTCATCCATTAGATCTTTCGAGATAGTGGTCAAATTTTGTAAACGAAAACATCTACACTACAGAAAGAAAAATGCTAAATAATTTTCAGCCATGTTAATGTTTAAAGATAAAAACATTAATGAGAAGGTCGGCCAGAAAAAGTGTGAAAGCGTTCGGGAAAAGAGTATGCAATGCGAAATCAGAAAGCAAAATTTGGAACGCGAAAAGTGCTACTGGTTGAAATGCTGTTTCATACCATAACTTTGAGTTGAATTACAGTGATAAAATTGATGGATTGGACGAATACGTAATATTCCAATATGGTTTTGATTTGGTTTCTGTTCACCCATCACGCCTTGGGGGACAGATATTTGGACACTCGAACTTTCATGATACATATTTGTTCTACCACTTGTGATGATTCATTTTGAAGCTCATAAAGGAAATTAAGTTTTCGTCGGATTATTTTTGTGAAAATCAAAAGTTAATATTCTGCATAGAGTTAAGGCAGGGATGGCGGCCATTGTGAATTTGCAAATGTCGAGAAATATTGGGTACTTTGTTCTTTAGTACCAACTTTTGCACAGTGACCTCTGATTTATGTTCTTAAATTGAAACAGAGAATGGTTGAAGGTTTTCCTACGGAAAGTTTGAGTAAAAGTTTCAGACATTCATTTGCGGGGCGCGAACTATCTATGGCTTACATCTTACAGAGTTGACGCAAATGTGAAACTTATGAGGGGCTCTCTCACAATCATGGAGTCAATCGTTTTATATTCCTCCCACTTAATATCTTTCTGTAATGGGACGTTGCGTAAAATTGTGCGTCTCACTTTATAATGCGGTAATCTATTATTTTGTTACCAATAGTTGAAGAAGTCAATAGTTATAACAGAGATGAACAAAATGACAGTGTATTGTAAATAAAACGGTCTATATAATCGCATGGACAGAATTTCTGCATGGTAAGGCAAGAATTCATCATTTCGTGGGATAAATCTAGTGAATATTTTAAATATGAAATCAAATCAGATTACACCTGTGCTTGATGAAAAACACGTCTGCTGTCCTTCCGTAACATCTGCGCATTATTTTTGTTTTGTTTTGTTTTGTTTTGTTTTGTGCCTTACTAGATATTCGAGTTTAGCTTAGGGCCCATTCAGCGGAAATCCAGGCGATTGCTGCTTGTCATTGATCGATAATTTACATAGTAGTAATATATATGCGTACACATAAAATATATTTATGGACAGATTTATGAAATAAATGATTCTATGATAGGAAATGATGTTTGCTTTCAATTTTATTCCTTCAAAACAGATATTTTATTAATGTATAAGTATCCGCTTCAGAATTTCGCTAATTCTGTTAACTGATCAATATTCAGTAATGTTCTTCACAATACTGGGTGGCGGGTCACCAGAGTAGCCTTCACGGCGAACAGAACAGTCGTGACCTGAGTTTCTAAAGTCCAGCCTATAGGTACAGTGACCACTGATCACATAGCCCTTTCTTTAAAAAATAACATCCATAGTTGCAGTTGTTTCGCACTTTGGCGCAGTGAGCGGAAATATACATAAGGCAAACACTTTAAATTTAAGTAAAAATTGACCTCTATTGTCTAAAACTTCGATCGGAAACGGGTTTCAAATTAATGGAACCGAATCCAAACCGAACAGCTAACACATTGTTGTCAATTTGCTTGTAGCTTTACAAATGAAAAAGCACATGTGTTGAAAAGAATTTTCGAGCGTATTCAATGCCTGCAACATGTATAGATTCATATTTTATATTGCTCGCACTGATATGGATTTATGGTATAAAAGGAAAATCATATAATGTTAGTCTATAGTTGAAACAAAAAGTGTAAATTGTAAACACAGCAAAACAATAAACAGAGAGATTTTTGCATGTACATATTCTACACATATTTAGGTCAGACCACAGAGGTATAACATTTATGATATGATTTTAAGCTTGTAAGAATTTACAACGCTTTGTCCGGTTGAGGGAATTATTTTTTATTACTGTGTTTTAGGATACTTAATATATTAATATAATATTTACATATTGTGCAAATGAATTAAAATGACAATTTTACATATTCTTGATATTTGTGTATAATTTGTTTCATAAAATACACATTATGGCAACGTCAATAATCTGTGAACGACGAATGGAAATCGCATTTATCTACACTGACTGAACACCAGGTTGGTGCGTGAAGCTAAAATGTACAACAGATTCGTAACTGAAGACAGTAAACGTGCTTCTTTTCATCCGTGGAAATGAACATATTCACAAGGCGTTTCAAATTGAAATGGTTAGTGCCATGTCTCTATGTCAGTGACTGTTTTAAAATGAATTCTAATGTCATTGTACCTCTTCGGTAGTCTGTGCTTGATAGCTCTTTGTAACCACACACATTTTACCCGTGCACAAGGGCGGCCTTGTAATAAAACTCCTTGATGTTAACTTGCCAATGTCGAATCTGTCGCTACAAAAGACCAAGTGTCATTTCTGCAGTAAAAATATTCACCGTCCACATTAAGCAAAGGATATAAACGAGACACGTTGACACGTTGGGAAGCTATTCTCATCAGAAACTTTAAAGTTATACAGGCCTCGAAACCTAGTTTGGCTCTAACCCATCCCCTTTCAAAGTAAAGAATATAAACACCAGAGATCATCAGGCAAATTCACCGACGCTGGAAATCCAAAATGGCCACCATCTCCTGCATTGCCTCCGTTGAGAAATATTAAACATTCGATTTGCACAAAATCGGACGGTGAAAAGAACATTTTCTTTAATTTTTTTTTTCGAAATGAGTCTAAATGAGCAGAAGACTCTAAAATATTATGACAATTGGTTATCCGAAAAACTGTCCCCGGGTGCATTCAACCTTAATTGTACATGTATTAAAGGGCAGTGGTCGTCGGAATGGCGCTCAAAGGTCGCTAGGGACCCCCACGACCGATATAAACACTGTATCCAAGCTACGTTGGCGATTGATGAAAGTTAAAACATGTTTGTCTTATAATGTACACCGTAAAATTTAAATGTCGCAGCTATTTTAACACGATGCATCTATATATAGTGCATGAAATACATTGTTTGTAACAAGAAAGTTGCACATGCGCAGTTCCGACGACCACTTCCCTTTAAGATGTTTGAAGGCCATGTTTATGCTCCCGATTTTAAAAGTAGTGATCTTTCTAAAAATATTTTAAAGCAATCAATTAGACACAGTTGAAAGAAAGAAACCGTGAATTCATATTTGATGACTTGAACTGATACTATGAAGCTGATACTTCCTTCGTGCCATCTTCGTCTAAATCATCCTTCTCACAAGAAATCAACCACACAGTTGCCGTTTAAGGTAGTATGCGCCTCGAAAGTGAAAGACTTTAAACTTTTGCTCAAATGTTCCTTAAGGAATCTCTCAACGATTCTCTTTCAAAATCAAGAATAAAAATCAGGGGTCACTGAGCAAATTATGGTACTAGAGAAACAAATAACCAAAGATTTACAGATATTTAAAATTCAAAATGGTGGCCATCCCTGTGTTAACCCTGAGGAGAAAAATAAAATTTTCAAATTTCAAAAAACTAAGCCGGTAAAAAATTTTCTTACACCAAGATCTTTAAAATGAACCCCCACAAGTGGTAGATCAGGAAATAATTGTAAAAGTTTGAGAGTTCGAATATATGTCCCCTAGGCGCGTTTACCTTAAAGGAAAGTTTCCTGCAGGATCAAAATTTCTGGATCTTAGTTTTGCTCCTTTTAAGAAAGCATATCTTAACAGATCAGTGTTTTAGTTGCAAAGATTTATCGTTGTCAGTTTTCGTTTGAGTGTTAGATGACCAAGGCTTTTTTATACATTCATTTGATTCATTTGTTTCAAGTGAATAACAGACACGTTCACACAGCGCATACATCACTTTAACGATTTGCAGGTACGCTCGCTATGGATTTGCATACGGGGCTGGCTCTCTCTCTCTCTCTCTCTCTCTCTCTCTCTCTCTCTCTCTCTCTCTCTCTCCTCTCTCTCTCTCTCTCTCTCTCTCTTCTCTCTCTCTCTCTCTCTCTCTCTCTCTCTCTCTCCACACAAATCAACGGCGACTATATAGTACTACACAGGCACAGCTGATATATTTCCTAATTTAAGTCTCAATAGAAATGACTTTCCCAAAGAAATTATCAAGTTGTCATTGATTTCTGTAAAGTTCATTGATCTGTGATATTAAGAGCAAAATATCTGAAACATCATCCAGGTAGAGTCATCGTTGTTGTGAAAGACTTTGAAATGTATCAATTCCTTTTGTTACGCTTTGTTGTGAAATTATCAAAAATATCCGTTTCTACTTCTTACATTGGTGATTTTTAGCACAAACGGAAGAGTAGTTTTAATGTCATCACGAGGAGTGCAGTTCTAAGGTATCCATATGGATTAAACATATGGCAAATTCGTACGAAATTGAAATTTGGAATTTCTCACTGTCAAGGCATCATCCCAGTTTTTATTTTTTGGGTTTTTTTGTCTTTTGTTTGTTTGATTTTTCAATTGCAAGCTTTGAGCATTGTACCTGAAAACATTCAAACGCTACAACCACTAAAGTAATACTTCGAATTTTCAGAAGAGTTTCAAGAGTGGGTTTGCAATTCGACGACGTTCAGATGGATTACATACTCAATCATGCCTAAAGTTGATTTAAAAAGTCGAGACTGAATGTCATTCTTACACGAACATGTGCCCCCGCTGGTTCGATTATCGCCACTGTTAAACAGAAGTGAAACACTTGGAACAGAATGTCACGTTTTTTGCGTTCATATCAGACAGAATCAATACGAAATCGACAACTTTCAGAAATGAAAACAGAAGAAATGGGAAACTGAAGTATTATTACAAACAGAGAAAAAAAAGATCAAAATTGATGTAGCTATTTCTGATCGATGTTCCTCGGCGGGATTCACAACACCGTGAAAAGTTTTTTGACAATGATTGAAAATGTAATTATGATTCCATTTCTCTCTGTCATAAAACGTGAACATACATCACCAACGTGAAAGTAAAGACATTTATAATTATTCGTTTTTATAATTATTTCCAAATTCAAAATGCATTCGGCTCGTTATTTATAGCTGAAATGAACAAGAGCGTTGGCTTCTATTTATTTTTAAGGGACGAACCATTAGATCTTGGGGTGGTCAAAAACAAAAAAAAAATTAAAGCAAGAAAATAGGGGAAATATCTTCAGACTACTTTGCAAATTAAAAAAATCTGAACGCAAAAAACTGATAAATCTGACAGTTTACTTTGAAAAAAATAGCACATCATGACTCACTAAGAAAAAAAATTTAAAATTTTTACAATTGTAAAAAATATTCACAATCTGATTGTGACCACTCCTACCTCCCAAGATCTTATGGTCCGTCCCTAATACGCTGACAGGCATTGCATCATTGTGTCCTCTGTCATTTACCGCATCGACAACTTCAAACTTATCTTCGATGTCGATTTAGAATCCGTTTCCTCCAAAGCACATTCAGGATTTGTAGTTAAGACGTACGCGTAATTAAGTGTAACTAAACGTCTCGCCACTCATTTACAAAACCTTGCAATTTTTTATGTAATTTTCATTCACAGTTCTGCACATTTGGCGGGGGCATCCTAAAACATTATTACAACATCTGTTTTGCGGTTTTATCGGAACCAGCTTCTCCGAAAACTAACGTTTTGATTGAGGAAAAACCATTTTGATTTCATTTCTTTGCTCTGAACGCTGTTGAAGATGCAGTGGGCCAGGCGATGACTCACATTCATTATTGGATGAACTTTACGTGAGATATACATTACCCTATCAAATTTACTCAGACAAAAATGTGTACCATTTGCCGGAAACGTTACCAAACGGGAACGCTGATAGAAACTTGTAGGCTCTGCAAATGAAAGGCACTGCGAAACAACTTGGAAATTTTCTGTCAGTCAGCGTCACTACGTTGTCATCCAGTAATTAATCTTTGAAATAGATCATCATTAGATTTTCAAACATTAAATATAGTGAGAATGGACATCTTGAAATAAGTTAAACTGAAACTGTATTGTTTCAACAGATGCTTTATTAAATCACCAAGTATCAAGTATAAAGTGAAAGATACCATTCTGGTGTACTGTCAGAGAAGGTATAAGGACAAACACGAGGTAAAACCAATCTCGGCATCTTAATAATCACTCTAGATCTGGTGCATGCATTTGCTTTCAAAATAAGCAATCAAATTGTATCAATCATGTATTTTTTTAAATTTTTTGAATAAAAACTTGCAACAGTAAGCAAAACGTGACCGATTCTACACAATTCTTTCGCAACGTATGTGGTACCGATAAGAGTTGAATAGGTAGCCATGTGTTTTTCTCGATAACCTCTGGTGACCAAAACTGTAAAGTTTGAACGAAAAGTAGAATATTTCTCCATCGGTATGTTGGAATTTCGATGAAACACGGGTTGTTTTATCCACTTACCTAAAGGTATGTAGCATTACACTTTTACAAAGTCCCACGGTAGAGAAATATAATTTTTGCCATTACAGTGCACTTGTTCATCTGTGCTTGGAGTTATATCAAGACATTAATAATGGAGTGGACACACCTGGAAAAAACTGGGCCATATTCTCCTGACATCAAAATTATTGCTTGTCTAAGAGCACTTTTAATGATAAATGATGACTACACACAAAATACCTCTAAGATAATATTAAATTGCAGAAAATAATATTAAATTGCAGAACAGTTTAACACGGGCCCAGTAATTCTTCAGCCTTGCCCTAGAGTTTACATTTTTGTCCAACATACTGGGACAATCATTTATTCATTGATTGGCGCCCTCTGTGTCAGGAGTTTAAAATGTCTGGCCTCGTTTTGAGTTGGAGGTTCGCCATCCTGTCTTTGTGATGTGTGTTCGTATTTGAGCTGGTCTGATCGAGAGACTGTTCTGTGTCGGAGCTTCAATACTATACATTTTCAGTATTTGGTAGAACATATCTTGGGCAGCTTCGGTTCTATTGCAAGTATTCGACAAAACTAGTGCTCATTTAGCTCTATTATTAGTAAAATGGCATATTCGCGGATGATTTCCAATGCAGCGCGTAAGTTGTCATTAACACACATATGAATAATCCATTAAATATACAAGAATAAAGTACAGTCAAAATCGTTCAATTATTGTAAGTACATTTTTTTTTTCAAAATTGGTGACTTTGTTATTTTGATTTTGATTAAATTTTGATTAAAATAATATACCGAGCATATAACTGAAAAAATTACAATATATTTGATAAACATTTCATGCCTGGTGCAAACGTTTTCCAGATTCTGAGAAATATTGCGATGTAAAAACAAATCAGAGGTAATATTTTAGTCAATGAAGCCATTGGTTTAACATTACTGACGTCATAATGTCTTGACCGTGACGGTGCACTTCGACGTTGTGTTTTCGGAATTCACCCTACTCTGCGGCTGAGGATGAAACAGGCAGGTGGGAGTTCCCTCTCGGTGTCTGCCTGTGCTAAACCTGTGAAAATGTGTGAACGTAAAAATTAAGAGTTAATCCTTTGAGCGCCAAAGTCAATTTTTGTCGCCTTTTCAAAATATTCCCCAGTCAAATTTTTTTCAGAGCTTTGCCAAAATTTTAATTAAAAAATGTAGCTAATAAAATGTGATGTGCATGTGCTCCAAAATTATCAAAACAAATACAGAAAAATTCATAAAAATTGGTATAATGTTGCACTAAAATTTTGGTGGGAAAAATTTCAGCATTAAAAGGGTTAAAGGGGAAACTGTCGATCCATGTGATGGACCTTGCCCGTGAACATATGTTGTTCTGCATTGTCTAACACCAACCAAAAAAACCAACCAAGCCCTTTTAATATTATCGTTTTCATAGCTAACTTTTGACAGTACCACGAATTTTCTAGAAAGTCACCGCATGCCACTCTTCTGAGAGTATTTTAAGATCATTTCGAAACAGAAGTATGGTGTTTTAACATCTTTCTCTCAAACAAAATTTAGTAAATTTATTGTATTGTGAGGGCGAGGTATATCAAACTATGGTCAATTCAAGTTCATATTTGCCGTAGAAATTTAGAGTATAACAGGAGTTGCATACGTGTACATGTATATGAAATGGCGCCCTCTTAGCTGCAGTTTCGTTAACTGTCGACGCCATACGTTAAACGATATAGCTGTGCTGTTCCTTTAATTTACCCTTATCCTGCTGGACCTATCACTTGCCCATCTACCAAGTCAGGAAAAGAAGTATCGAGAGAAGCCTAAACGTATTTTCACCTACTTGACATGGTGTGTTATAGTAGGTTTAGTTGGTAAAAATAATGTTTACAGCATGTATGTTTTCAGCCCGGGTTTTCAGAGGCCTTCATACAGTCAAGTCTGCGTTAAAATGCACGGTACATTGGACATCGCCTGCCTCACTGGTTTTAACCAACTTGATATTATAGTAGCAGATAAACTTGGCATAGGGTTTTAAAAGATTCCCCACGCATTTTATTCAAAACCCGTCGGACAACTTTCACTTTAGGAACACTGAAACTTAGCCCGAGGCAATGACGTGTACCTACCAGCTATTGTTGCCTGGAAGACAGCATTATAGTCACAGGCCACCTCGTTGTGAATGTAGTCTTTGCGGTTATCCGTCCACTCGTCGTTAGCATCCGGTCCGCCGACCATCGCTCCGACTAGCTGGTGATGGTTGCAGCCAGGATTGTTCCAGCTGTTTTGGTTCGTACAAGGGGTGTCAAGGTCTGGACAGGAACTGAAAGAAAAAGAAAACCATCGAATATTATTGAAATTTCGTTCTCAAACTGCAAAACACCAATTGCAAACTACAAATACGATACACATTTCCCGCCAATTTGTACACGTTAACACTCGTACCGTTTTTTTTTTCTGACAGCCGCCGAGGGCGTTGTCCGAAAACAAATAAATGTGATAATAAAAGGACGTTGAGTTACAAGCGAAGTTTGGCTAAATATGTTCTCATCGTTATTCCGTCAAAAAAGAGAACGAGCGTTCACAAATATTACACTGACCTAGTTCTTTAGGAGGGAAAATACCTTTCCCGGAGTCCTAATATGGCGTAAACTTTACTGTTACTATAAAAACGTATAACCATCCTAACATTTACATTCGTTTTCTCCTGCAAACAAAGACCCAAAGCCGTGCAGCACATTGTCAGATACTTTCATAGTAAGAGTGTCTATCTAATCATTCTAACGAGTTTGAGAAAAGCAAAAATATTAATTTCACCTCTGCAGTAGTTTTACAGCCTCTAGGTGAGTCGTGAACAAGAATAACGGTACCCCATCTTAAAGCGCAGTGGTCGTCGCGCTGCGCGTGCGTGATTTTTTTGTTGATAAACATAAATTTTTGTAAACATAAGTCTTCTCAACTTCAATAGGAGTGAGATGAGAGCAGTCCCCCACTTTGTTAAGGCCTTTGTAAGACTCAACATCATGCAATAGTAAAATATTAAGATCGGAAACGAACTTCAGTAGTGTATTTCTATCTATAACTCGTGTAGAGCTACGAACATTGGGACACTACACTCAGCAAATAATGTCGCTGAGTTTACTGCACGCAGACACAGTGAACAAAAAGGTTTGATCGCGCGCGATTACGCTGGTTGTACACAATGCTATGTACAGTACAGTGAAAATACATAACTAAAATGATCAACATTGCCTATATATGTAGACCAGCAACAAGCACAATGCCTAACACAAAACTACACTCAAGACCATGATCGGCAAGCCAGAGCAGGACACAGAGATGTTGTTGGGAGACGGTCACCGCGTTGACGTACACGGATATAGAGAATCCGGTCCCACAACGTACCGGCCCGCGACGACTTGGCCCACAACCAACTGTTGATCACCATGTCTTACTTCTCCTAGTATTACGTGGTAAGAAATAGTACAATGACAGGAAACAATAGACAAAACGAGCGGGTTTTCGCTGCATTTGGCGGAAAATTGCACGGCTACACCGTGCATAGACGTATCGAGAGATCCTGTGCCCCGGTCCTGCACGGTCATATGCATGGCAGTGCTCCAACCGCTAGCTGGTGTAGCCTACCGGTGATGGGCAAACGTCGTTGTTGTACCTCCTGATTGCCGGGTAGGTCTGAATCCTCTTTCAAGTGAGATAACCCCCACATAACGAAGAAGACCAATGAAAGGTCCTTCACTTGACTTGATACCTGTACTCGGAATTCTCGTTTGCACCCCCAAACGGGGTAAACTTTGTAGTTGAGTTGGATTCTCCACAGCTGAGTGAAGCGCGCCATATACCCGTTTGACACGGACGTTCATACAGACCACGGAACGGAACAGATGCAGTGATGCTTCTTGCTGCAGCGGGCATTGCTCTGCGAGTTGTAGATTTCTGTAGTTTCGGTTGTTGTCTTTGTACTCCTGTCGGGCCTCTTGAAATGAAAGCTCTCGTCCTTGCTAGCGATGTCGAAAACTAGAGCCCGGTCGTTGATAGTCTGTTGGCGTATACATGCGTACATGCGTACGTCTAGCTCTATGGCTCGAGCGATAACAGTAGCCGAGCCCAATTCAACTGATTCAAGAAAATCATGAGCAAATGTGATCTCAATCCAGCGTGCAATTATTGTTCAATATTCAGCAGATATTTAACTTAGATTAATTGACCTTTTATCGCGTGTTACATTTGGTTAGTTGGTATACTTGTGACAGATCAGCCGCCATTTTAACAAGCGGCAATATCGCAAACATTACAATCAACCCGTAACATGTGCGGCGTTCTTGGATTTGTTTACAACAGAGGGGGACCCCCTTAGGAGGATGCGCAGCGCGACGACCACTGCGCTTTAAGGACGGACCATTACATCTTGGGAGGGGTGGTCAAAAACAGAAGAAAATTTTCAAAGCAGAAGGTTTGGGGGAATCTTCAGACTAGTTTGCAAAATAAAAAAATCAGATTCCAAAAAAATTATAAATCGGATAGTTTACTTAGAAAAAAAACGTAAGCACATCATGACTCACTTGAAAAACAAAAATGTAAAAATTTACAATTTGAAAAAAAAAAATATTCAAATCTAATTGTGACCACCCCCACCTCGCAAGATCTAATGGTCCGTCCCTTATCTTACTGGCCCAACTTTTGCCATACTAACTCGGTAGTATATGTAAAGAACATATGCATAGGTTACCTAGCTCGGTGGTGGGGTCGACAAGGCGGATCTACACCGTAACCGATGACGAAGCTTCGTCTGATGTTGTCGCCCAACATGTAGTTTGTTTGGTTGCAAGCGAATTCCCTGTAGACCTTTGGCCTAAGTCCTAATTTGGCGCCAACCAAACCAACAAATGTGGCCCCGGCTGCAAGAAATCACATACAAAACTTGTCCGTGTATCTGTTATACATGTAACACTTGAGGAAGTCACGTTGCATAACAAAAGAGCTTGATATTATCTAACAGTTGACGTCACTACCCGTCAGACTTTCAAGTGAATTTTGTCGTTTTTTCTTTTAAAACATAGAATTTCTACTTCTGCAAAGTTCACGCACGAAAACGAAAGAAGAACTGAAGGGATGAACCATTAGATCTTGGGAGGGGTGATCAGGGTGCTGACTTCACATTCCGAACACTCATGATGCATGCTAAACAATTTTATTCTTAAATTTACACACGTTTTCATTAGTCAACCTTCATCTGAATATTTGTTCAAATCAGCATGGCGGCAAAAAATAACCATTTTTTCCTTCTGCAGGATTTGTCTTTCTATTGTCCCCATCTCCCTCCCTTTAGATCTAATGGTACGTTCCAAAGCAGAGTGAGAAGCGCTACAACATGTTCACATAGCTCGAGACTTAGGAGAGCTATTTAACCACATGCGATAATTTGATTTTTCCCAAGTTCGGCTGATCGAAATATGATTGAAAACTGTTGATTGATTGGGATTTTACGATTCGCAAATCATGTACGCATTCGATAGAAAGGTAAGTTGTTCTCACCTGCGTATCGCAAGGATCCCCACTCGTTTCGCATGAACAATCCCTTGGGCGTGTACAAGTGAGGGCTGTTAAAAGGTAACAAAGTGTCCATGTAGTTCATGAATGCATCCTTGTATGTCGCCTTGTTGGTGATTTTATACAGCAGTAACTGAAACGAATGAACAAAGTGGTTTAAAAGTTGGCGGTTGTACTGTCAAGGTAGAATGCGCCTCGGACACAGGTATTCAGACTCTCAAACTCTTACAATATTTTACTGATCTACCACTTATGGGGGTTCATGTTGAAGCTCTTGGTGTAAGAAAACTTTTCACCGTCTCAGTTTTTCGTAAATCGAAAATCCAATTTTTTTCTATAGAGTTAACGCAATGATGGCGACCATTTTGAATTTCAAATATCGGTATATCTTGAGTAATTTGTTTCTCTAGAACCAAAAGTTGCACGGTGATCCCGGATTTTTATTCTTGATTTTGAAAGACAATGGTTGAAATATTCCTTGAGGAAAGTTTGAGCAAAAAATGAAGTCTTTCACTTTCGAGACGCATACTACCTTAAAGGTGTTAATTGTCACAGCCACAGACAGAATTTTGATATGCTGTGCAGGAGCTTGTGTCTTAAAAGAGTTCCTTTTTTTAAAGATGAAATGCGTCTTGGGACAGATATTCGGACTCTCAAACTTTTATAGTCCTTTTCTAATCTCCCACTTGTGTGGCTCATTTTGGAGCCCTCAGAATAAAAAAAATCAGCTCCATAGATTTTTGAAAAAATCCAAAATTTGATTTTAACCCATTGAGTTAATACAGGGATGGGGGACATTTTGAATTTCAAATATCGGCTAATTTCAGGGTCTTTCAGGAACACGCGTGCATTTTTCGAAGGTAACGCTGTGGCTTCTGTGCCATGAGCCTTCACCGCTCGCTGCAAAGTGAGAGGTAACTGCACAGCGAGCTTTTACACAAATTGTAATCATCCAAATTTCCGTTATTGCCAAATGATCACCCAAATGCTTTGCAGTATCCGTAAAATAATGTAATAAAATATGTGTATGCAATCTTATATCAAACACCTGTATACTGTCCGGGTTACAAGATATCCTATGTGCACACAGGTCTGACCTACAAACGTACATAGAGACATACGGACATCTGACAATGACATAGGCACCCTAGGGTCCTTTGCAAAGTATCCTAGTGCCACATGACAAACTATAACCTGCGGGATGGAAAGTGACGTCAGGTATCGCTAAATGTGGCAGTCATTCCCTGTGAGATTTCCTAAAGTACAGAATTGCTGTCTTGCTTCTACAGTAGCTTGTGTCCTGTAACTCGGACCGTTTTCTCACCTTTGACCCCTCTCTGGTGTCTCCCCATCCAAAGCAATAGGAACGCCCTCTGAGTTTGTACTCTGCAAAGTATGCCTCCGCGTCTTCGAGATACTGCAATTCGCCCGTGGCAATGTGTAGCCACGTTGCCGCCCAGACAAGTTCGTCTCCAAGGTTATTGTTGCTGTGAAGAAAAAAGTGCTATGCTATCTTAATGACAGAGGCCATGTTTTGCATCACGGAAATTTACGAAAGTATGAAAAATACGAATATATGTTGACCAATAGCGGAAACTCTCAATATTGGACATTGTGCAAGCACAGACTATGATGCAGTTACTCACAACCCTTAAAGGTATACTGTCACCTGTTCCAGTTTTGCCACAGTTACCATGGAAAGAGAAAATCTAACCACTCACAGATTTAAGCGGGTGGCCGCTTTTTAAAAAATAGCACCCTCACATAATGGGCATTTTGAATACCAAGGAACGCCCCTTTGACCATATATGGGCATATTTAGATTACTGGTGACTGTATACCTTTAATCTAATCATTGCAATACTGCCCATGGTCGAAGACTGCTTCATGCCGGGAAAATCGAGCACATATATTCTTAAAGTACATTTTACAGCTAGATATCCGACAATTTATAGATCCATCTTAACTTCATAGATAGTTGCTAGCATTTTTACTGATGTGAGCAATTTTATTAATGTAGACATTATTGGAAGTTTCAGTATTAACGTGGAACTGCTGAAAGTGTACTTGGAAATGGCAACTGTTATAATTATCGATAAGTTAAGTGCAACCTGGATCTAGACTGGACGCCGCCATACAGAAACACCCTTCACGGGTTGGCTTACGTACACTGTATATAAATTATTATTTGTATGTTTCGGTACTTTATTCTGATCTGTAAGTATTTGAGCGTACAATTGACACAAACAAGATTAAAAACTAATTTGGGATAATTGGATTCCATATTTTTCAAATTTCTCAAAAGTGTCAGGTGCCCTATAGGTGAATGTTGCAATATTACAAATTACTCATAAAAACAAGTGTGTAACTTTAAAAGAAAAGCAGGTGAGCTTACATTTGCAGATGAAACAGACATAACTTCACCATCCAATTATCTCAAATTAGTTCCAATCGTGTTCACACAAGGTAATATATGTAAGGTCTGATTTTGAAGAAGTTGTTATACCAGATGCCAGTCTAGACTAGTTTAGGGTAATCGGGGTGTCACTTATACTTTGTGCAATGTCATTAATTTCTGTAGTATCGTACTTACATATAGTACCCGTTATCGGGATATTTGCCTATGTTGTTCGTAGCAACTCTGTACAAGTCGACCGCCTTTTTTCTATAAACCGTGGCTCGACCACCCACTGGAAAGACAGCATTGAATATATATATAATAAGATTGAGGAACCTCCCTGTTCCTGCATAAATTCTGGTGCAAGGAAAGTGATCTAAATTCACAATAAGTTACTAAATCCCTTTATTTTAATTTCGCTCGCCAGGAAGGCATTTTGGTGCCTTCCTTGATCCAACACTTGGCAGCAAATGAAAATCTCTGTGTACGAACTTCCCTTATATTTCGACTTACATAGGTGACCTTTCTTTTTAGGCCAAATAAAAGTAAAAAAAATGTAAAGAGGAGTGGGTTATTTCTTGCATTTCAAAGTTGTTATATTTATATAAATCGCATCTTGGCTCTGAAGCTTGTGCGTTCAAAAAAATCACTTTTGTCGGCTTTCCCATTACATATGAATGGTCACACCCATTTGTTTGGTGAGAGCATTACCAGTAAGTGATACACAAGTAAATCACCATCACCACCAACACCATCACCACCATCATCATCATCATTATTATCACCATTACCATCATCAATCATCATCATCATCATCACCACCATCATCATCATCAAATCATCATCATCATCATCATCATCATCATCATCATCATCATCTTCATCTTCATCGCCCTCATATTATCATCATCGTCGCCGTCGTCGTCATTATCATCATCAAAATCATCATATTATCATCATTATCATCGCCATTAAAATAATAATAATCATCATTGTCTTCATCATTTATCATTCATCATCTGCCGCTGTCATTGTTCTTGTACAGTCAATCACGCTGTTGTTTACAATGTCTCAGCTGGTATTGATCACTACAAAGAGAAAGCTTGACGTATAACCTATTGGAAAAAAATATACAAGTTTCCGCACAAGGTAAGGTAAACCCAATGAACATGATACTCACTGCCAGCTTCTGAATAGGCAACTGCACAGGTTGCTAGAGCCGCGGCAGTCGAACCAATGACGTCAGAACCCGTCCCGTTATGCTGTATTCTGAAAGGGTCTCTGTAATAGTAAATATCTTCTGGACGTTGCCAGTTCGAGTGATCAACGTTGGCGTCAGCCACCTGCCAGAACATGAAACACACTTTGCATCATGGTCAACTTTGAGCCACTCAGCTGGGCCCTCGTTTTGAATGGGGCGTCTCAAACAGGGCGCCGCCAAAGTTCAGTTGAGTGCTTTTTAAATATAATTATCGCATGTCCTTAGCAGTTCTTCAGGCCTTGTCTGTTCGCGTCCGTCTTAACTTATATTATTTTAAAAGTTAGAATGTAGAAACCGTTGTCTTCAAGAGTTTTTGAACAATAAAAACTGTTCATTATATCGAAGGCTGCGGTAAGGTGATGTTCCAGTTTCGAAATAATAAACAGTTCTTGATAATGACTTTGTAGATCTGGAGAGAACATTTATTCAAAGATTGAGGGTTCAAAGGATGACCACGTGACTTGGTACTCGACAATTCCGGTCAAGATGAAACTAAAGATCTGCTAGCATCCTGTTTTCATACAACATTGTTTCCGTTGTAGTATTTATTTAGAGGAATCGATGTCGAATAATTTGAATGTTAACATGAACTTCATACTTGAACAAACTGGAAAATTAATGTAGGAATTTAAGTATTGTATCTCACCAATTATAGAAAAGGGATTTGTAAGTTTCTCTCCCGAAATAGGGAAAAATTTAAAGTTAACATTGTTATCTTGGACAACGCATAGAGAAGAATTTCTGCTGTCTTATTTTTTTCTTTCTTGTGCAAGTATTCTTCTGAGCGCAAACTTAATCTGGTAACAGCTCATATTTTGAAACGGTCACGAATTCAAGATAGCAAAAAATTGAATAGAGAAATGGCTTTGAACTTAGTTACTCGACCGTCCTTACGGCAATTGAAATTCCTTCTTCAAAAGTTGTTTGATAAAAATTGGTAAGTATACCTGGTAATAATATTCATTTGGCCTGGTATGGCACTTGATGAAATAGTCGCACGTCCACTTAATAGTATCAAGCATGTCGTCGTAGGCGCCTGCTTCCCTGTATGCATCCGGGAACTCGATGAGGCTCCATGCCAACACCGCCGTGGAAAACGCCATCGGAAAGTTGAACTTCACGTTGTCTCCGGCTGCAACGGTGCATGTGGTGGAAAGGGGGTAGAAATTAAGATGTGTATGATAAATTGAAATGGGTGGTAAATGTCATAAACCATTTAGGCGTTAGATTATAAAGAGTGTATGGCCAAACAGAGAACAACATTTTCACCAAAATGAGAATTAAACTGAAATTTATGCTAAACATTTGCATCAGTTTCAGTTAGTCCTGTATATACTGCCGTCTATCACTTCGATTTTGCATGAGACACTTTGTAGCGTGGCGACTACATTTCCGCCATTGCTCTAATATTGCGGCGTCATTCACAAATCTGTTTCAGGATCACTGGGTACGGAGGTATGGGACTTTATTGCTACGGTACTGCGATTGCGGTGTCTTTTGTGAAACAAAATTGCTGTATATCACAGAGTACTTCGATGACTTATTTTGCCTTGACTTCCATTCGCCAAAGTCTTGATTCTAGAGTTCAAACTGGCTTACCGTCGTACCATCCACCAGTCAGGTCCTCCTCCTTAAATCCTCTATCCCCCAGGCACGAAGAAGTCCTCCAGTACAGCTTTTGGTGCGACCTGAAAATCTTGCCCGACTTTTGCGCTTCGAAGAAGAGTATGGAGTTGTTTAGCAGGACGTTGAACCGATGGTGAAGTCCTATAAGACAGGAACAGTATGGTCGTTTAGTTCATGGATGTCAGAGGACATATGGCCACAATCCAGTCAAAAATAAAGAGAGTCAAGGTTAAGAGGAAAGGTTGGTCTGAGCGCCGCTCTTTTACCAGGAGAGTACTATCCTTTCGAAACACATAGCTGTGGTAATACATGCAGAGTATATATGTTTCAGTTTTAAAGTGTCGTAGAAATTTGGCTAAAAGAGATCAAAAGTTAGTCGCCTAACCAAGATTTCTACCACCGAAAGATCTCAATTAATGCAATGGCTTTATGGAAAGTCAAAATAAAATAATATGCGATACACATAACGAATATCGTAATTTTTCAAAGATTGAAAGAAATTACCAATAGTGTATCAACAATAGGTGCCGCCCTGCCAGCAGTATGATGCAAGAAGTTAGCATTGCGAATTCGGCTAATTTGAAGACATATCTCATTGCCAAAGTCATTACCATGGAGTATGTCACGGTTTGGTGACAAGCAGTGCACTGAGGGATTGTGACTGGATATACAGCTATAACGCCGAGGGAAAGATTTTTTATAACATATTTGAGCCCTTTTCAGACTTACATCAAAAAAAGCGTGCCTCCCAAATTTCTACTGCCAAGAACACACTTGTGAATATTGGCTTTCTCAGTATTCCTCGAGAAGCGCCAAGCTTAAACATAAACAACGAAAGACCTAATAGCCAGGGTACCTTGAACAAAGGTTTTAACTGTGAACAAAATCACTAGCAATCGGTAGAAGTCGTAACACATTTATATTTATTTCAAAAACGTAGAAATATTAGTTTGGTCAATTTGAGGCAACTAGCTGTGACCTTTGATAGTATTTTCATTACTTTTGCTTAAACCAGCCTATGTTCAAAGTCATCTCCCTACAGTACAATGCAATATAAAATATTAGGCTTTCGAACTATGTGAAGAAGCATGCAATTTTGTGTCGACAAAACAATTCTAGTCCGAAGTTCGCACTAAAATTCATTTGTGAATAAACACATTGGATATTTCGTACATGCATGCTTAGCTGACAAGATTTTGTATACTAGGCATGATATTGGAGTTAGAACAAGAAGTTGGGCTTTACAAGAGAGTAGAGTAATCAAAGTTACAGCTGATGGAGCTTTGAGAAACTCGCTGATTATTTAGAAAAAAACTCACTGTTTGGCCTTTCCTGTATCATGTAGTCATCAAAATCTCCCAGACTTCGTTTTGTGACGCTGTGGCCTTCAACCTCTTCTTCGCCATCGTCTTCGTCATCGCCGTCGCATATTTGATCGTCTTCTTGCCACAACACCGGATCGCTAGACTCGTACATGTAGCAGTTCACCCGATTCTCCTCGGGCGGCTCCGGCGTAGTCCTGCACATCGTACGCACCGATGCTATCATCAGTGCGAACAAAACTAAAGAGAACCAACTCATGATTAGTTAGTCTTTCGGTATACCAAGGCAATGGCTAGCCCCTGAAATAAATCTACTGATTTCCTATGCTACCGGTCACGTTCGGTAGCAGTCTAGTTTCTGGCGACAACTCACTCCTTTATATACACTGCCATGTACAGCAGATTATACTAATTATTGACCATCTTTTTTTTTCAATTAACATACTATAAATGTCCACTGCTGGCTCTATTATCGCAACCCTTGAACGAAGCGGGGAGTTCTGTACCCATTACAAAGATGTAATTAACAACTCGCGTGAAATGAACACAGCAGAAATATCAAACTCTAATGTGATTACAATGAGAGAAAAATGGGCCATTTTAGTATTGCTGATGAGTTTCGTGCAGCGGGGATCGAACCTTTGCGGGTGTTTTTTTGGCATCGACTGCATGGTAGGGTGTGAGTAATTTATATTATTCAACATAAATCAAACACGCCTTTTTTCCTGGCTTAAAATGTACATTGAATATGGAAGTAAAAATGTGATCAGCAATTCTAGTTTACACTTTCAGTGATTTTTGTAACGAAGCTGACGGCATTAGCTCCATTTTCTTTTAAGAAAACAATCAACACAAAATGTGGACGGGTAAACGATATTTATGTTGGCCGGTATTCAAACCCACCCCATTCAAAGTCTGCAGATACACCAATCCCTGCATATGCACAGACAGATTCTTGCAAACCAAGACAAGCGATAAGCGACGTTCGAGGTAATACACGCATCTATTAACATTTTGTGTTCATGAGCGTGCGATGGGCATGTGTACAATGAGCCAGCTGATCTCAGTTACTATAAGCTTAACGTTTGTTTTATGATTAAATATCCTGACAATTTAAATGAGATTAAAAAAACATGTCAGCCAGAAACAGTTCAGGTAGAAGCAAGTCCTTAACACATAAACACGATGACATTCTCGATTGTAGACAACCAGAACTGGAAGACATCGACAAGAAACGGGCTCGTATCAATCGAGAAATTTCTCTGAATGACATGGTCATTAACATTTAGCCTTGATGCTAACTGTGAACAATGCTGCACCCATGCGACGAATTGTAAACATTGAGGGATTTGGAAATTAGAACCGAAAAATTTGACTCTCTACACCAGGATAGCACAATAAATCAAAGTTTAATAGTCTGTGAATGCTGCAAAAGCTATCAGTTTTAAGGACAATGGTCCCGTTTGAAAATCACACTAATCCATTTGGTGTCTCTTTGCACATCCCGGAACAGAGAAACAATCTAAATATTGTGCTTTAATGAATATGTGATCATGAATGGATGCTTTGGACCTCACCTCACCTCTAACTAGATTCTTCATCTTGATTTTTTAACGTATTTTAGATAAGGCTTTCTTTAGGCCCTCCCTACATGAAATCAGTTCATTATGGGCTTGCACTAGCCTTCCTCAGAGAAAACACATCAACTGAACAGCTGAACTGTAGTAAGGGCGCGCAAAATTAAAACAAAAACGTGTTTTTCGAAGTTCAGAATCCGAGGATGCTTACTAGCAAAGGCAATCTGGAAGGGATCGAAACTGTCTCCATGACTACAGCTAACAATGGTTATACGTTTCCTGTAAAGATAAAGTTGGATTTCAAAGACTTCGGAAAGTCGCAATAATATACCTCTCTGCTTTAAATGCAGTTCGGCATAGCATAACATTTTCCACTGTTAGATGAAGAAAGTACAACTCTCTATAACTTGTATGACAAATGTTGCATCCTTCTTATTCTCTGACTTGAGATACACATGGATGACAAAATTATAAGTATTCTTGTCTCTGATTACTAGTATCACAGAGTAACATACACTGTTTATGTTACTCTGTGCTAGTATTAAGGTAAAATGCGCTTCGGGAACAGATATTCGAACTCTCGAACTTTTACAATTCTTTTCTGATCTACCACTTGTGGGGGTTCATTTTTAAGCTCTTTATGTATAAAAACTTTTCACCGGCTTAGTTTTTCGAAATAAGAAAATTTTATTTTTCTCTATAGAGTTAGCACAAGGATGGCAGCCATTTTGAATTTTAAATATCGGCGAAGTGACCCCCCCTCCCCCCCCCCAATTTTTATCCTTGATTTTGAGATTGAATGGTTGAAAGATTCTTTAAGGAAAGTCTGAGCATAAGTTTAAATCTTTCACTTTTGAGGCGCATACTACCTTAACAAAACAACTCTAAACTTTCATCATGGACGCCGCATATTTGTTTATGAAAACTTTCAAAAGTCAGGCGAGGCCATGGAGCCCATGCTAAGATAAATGATAGATTATTATAGATGTTTTATAATAATCGTCAAAAGACGTTAACCTAGCATATGTATGGATCAATGATTTATGGCTCGCATTAACGCTACATAGTGGCAGCGTTGAACACGGTGACTGCCCTGCTATCAACCCCATGCAGTACAGGATAATGGAAAATTTGTAACAATTTTTCCTGAAAATTTAGCGAAACGCGATACGTGTCAACGGTAAGTTGATGAACGGACATCGACGCTGGGAAGGAAATTAACACATATGAACCTTGTGGCGAGAATATACGATCACAAAATTAAATAAATTGGGGTTCACCAACTCCTGTATTCGTACACCTCATCAGAGTTCACGTCGTACCGATTGTGCAAATCATGCCCTGCTGACTATAATTATTAATTACACGCTATGATGCGGTGTAGAGTTTACGAAACAGGAAACACTCTATCGTTATTAGTTAATTCCAGTGTATTGTTAAAATAATTTCCTGGCGCTGCCTATTACTCTCAGCAAACACTATTAAAGGCAACCCACAGATGTGACCGAGCTGTACGTCTATACCTCCTCGAAAAAAGTTTTCGATGAAACGGTCCAATCAGTGGCCGAATTGAATTTACATCTTTTGTCAAGATTTTTTACATGTGACATTTTGATACTAACAATTAAGAGATGATGATGATGATGATGATGATGATGATGATGATGATGATGATGATGATGAAGAGAAAGAAGAAGAGGAGGAGAATGACTAGAATAGAACTGTTTTCCTCGGTGATCGCGCAATACACATTACTTTTGACAAGTGTAATATTGTTTTGTTCTGAAGAGCAACTGCTTTTGCAGACTTTCAATTAATCAAGCTGAACCGTTAAAGAATTCGTATTTATCAAGATACAAGTCGCGATTATTCTAAATATTATTGACCACATCATAACAGCCCAACTGCAGTGGCGCCTAACTGCAATGGCGCCATGCAGAAATTGCACATACCCTGACCTCGATCCCTCCGTATAGTTTAGAATTGGGGAGGGGGTCGCTCCTTTTATTCGATGATATCGCCATTTAGATTTTATATCAAACTTATTATATGCTAAAACCCTAAACAGCTGTTTTGTTGATAATCAGAACAACGCAGTATCTTATTAGACACAATAACGGGATTTTAGGATATATTTCAATGATTTTTTCATGGTCGTATATGAATTAAGCAAAAAAGAAAGATTCCCAGACCGTAGTTTTGGGAGTGTTAAACCTGCAATATGCAATGTAGCGTTACCGAATCAAACGATTCTACGCCACAACCTAAATCTCGGCATATACGTGGATGAGAACACTGCCGCTAGCGAGAGTATCGAAGTCGCGCTCAGCACATACCTGATTGGTCGAATACGTTCCATTGATGGAACTCTGTCCCAGAGTTTCGATTTGTTCTATGTTCTGTAGTTTGTTTGTCGGTTGCTAGTCAGTGTCTTCATGACAGCATGAACGTAGAGTCAAACGTACTGTGAATATTTGATAAATACTGTTGTCGAACATTCTGAAAACTGAGCCGAAAGCCTACCTGGCTCGCAAGGTAGAACTATGTATACAAGTTTTCCTGCAACCGAGAAAGTTGGTCTTACGGTCGAAAGACAATGCTCAAATTAAAGAAAAGTTGTATCGGATGAAACGGTCATTTGATTTCTATCTAAATCAAAGTCTGAAGCGACTTGAAATACAATCAATACATGATAAACGTTACTGAGGCGAAAGAAACGATCAGATCATTGAACTCAATGAAAGCAGTACAACAATGAGCCCAAAAATATTGCCAATGACCAAAGTATTGAAACTTATACTATTTTGTTAAACCGCTTACACAACGTTACGGTTTTCTGCTTAATTCTAAAAGGAATACTTCCGAAAAAAATTACGAAAATTGAAAAAAAAACCCGACAATTTCAGTAACCGGGAGTATTTATTTTTCATCTATATGAAATAGTTTGTTCTGCCACTAACAATTCTCAACTTGCAGTCATTAACTTCCCTGCTCGAAACTTATGAAGCCATTACTTTGATCGTACACTCTCACCATTGCCAAAGTATACATAACATTCGCATTGAATTTTACAAAATTGGAAGGAATGTAAACCAATCAGTGCAGTGTTCCTTTGCTCTGAAAACACCGTGACGAAATAGAGCAACAGATATAATAGCGTTGATCACGATTTCGGGTTTGTTACTAAATATAGCTGCACGCGCGCGACTTTCGGACAAATATGCTGAAATTCGGACAAATTTTGTTGTTGCATGCGCGGCTGCTGTTGCAGCTTGTAGTCTCAGTCATCAGTTCATACGAATAAGTGTGACGCTAAATATCCATTCTAAGACTCGCAGGTTTTATTTTCGTCGTTTATGCGGAAAATGCGGAGAAATGTTTACTTATGCATATTAATGAGATAGAACAGTGACGTCATTTGCGATCAGTGCTATTTGAGAAATGCATGTGGTTGCAAAACTAATATTTTTTTCAGTTGAATAAATACCACAAACGTCATGTCATAGCTGTTCTATTTTGACAGCTTTCAAATAAATCAGCCTTTAGAGACAAATGATCTATATCATACGATTTTGATGACAGATTTCTGTGCTACGTTACCTCTGTATATAAATAACTTCGATTTAAACCAGTGGCAGAAACAAAGAAGTGGTTTCCAAATATTTATATATCTCATCTTTGATACAATCTGTTAGTATATGCTCTCGCTCCCAGCCGCCCATGTTGCGAATATGTAAGTTAAATTAACAGGTGGTTTACGTTTTATGGTGGTGGTGGTGGGAAGATGATGATGATGATGGAATGCGGCGACCAAGTTCGCTTTTCTGGTCGTCAGGCATCGAAATTCGAACTTGCGTTAAACGAGTCCTGTCTCGCTGATTGGCTTAACGCGTTCTACATTATTAAAACTGCGTCGCGATCTTCCAAAGTTCTATTTTTCTTTGGTTTGTTTATCCGTTGTCAATCACAGAATTTCCGCGGCACTGAGAGCATCAGACCAACTTGCTATTGATATTTATCTCGCAGTAACCAAAATTTAATATTTCTCAGAGGATGAAAAACTTGTTTTTCTATTCGAGATCGGATAGTTGAGGGGTTTGTAGCCTTATGACTTCATTGTGGATTTGACTGTACTGGATGTGGTCATCTGGAATACTCGAATTGAACGAGTACAAATTGAAAGACCGGTCATCCATAGAGTCTGGCACAGGTAAATTTGCATCAGTGAAGAAAAAGGCTCTGGGTAGATACTTCTTGGATGCAACAACATCTGTGGCCAAATATTCCAGTTATATTGCATCTTGGTGTTGAAAACATGGATCGTCAACACCACACCAACATGAGTGGACAAAACAGCAATGAACTTATAGAGCAAAATGCTGCTGCCAGGAAGACAAGAACCTCTGGTGTTTCACCATCCAAAGCTCAGACTAAGAGCGTCCACTATCCCTTCAAAGTTGATGACAAAGCTGACGACAGACCTACTGACAGTGCCATAGTCTACCTTGATCCAAGGGACATGTGCAGGTCGCCGGTGCAACTACCAGAACACCCGTGTTTGCCGGAGGAAGTGTCCAGAAATTTAGACATCTTGAAAACATTTTCGTCAGGCAGACTAGTCCTGCTCAGACCTGTCAGAATCCCAAGTTACGACGATGAAACCCCGGACATTTATCTAGAGGCTGGCCCGATTTCGGAAGATTTGCAATTAATGATAAAGCAGCGCCAACTCAGAGATGCCAAACCTCAGATGTCTCTCCCTGAAGAAGTTTCAAGAAATCTGGATATTCTGAAAACCTTTGCCAAAGGGGAACTAGTCTTCCGCAGGCCAATTGCTATACCAAGTTATGAATGTGAGTATGTGGACGAAGAAATCGAACTAGCAAACGGTGAACTTGATACAACAGAGCCCGAATCTGCTCTCCAGCCCGCGCAAGGTTCAAACTATGCTTGCCAAACACAAAGTCAAAGACAGCAACATATACACCGACCATTACAGGAGTCAAGGAATTCGGATTTATTGAAAACATTTTCGTCTGGAGACACTGTCTTACGTAGGGAAATAGCAATTGATGATGTCGCCGAGGAAAATGGTGATTCTGTTGGTGGAATTATTGCTGATATTCAGGAAGAAACGGCACTAGCTTGCAGTTCAGATGTAATAGATCTTCAACAAACACCTGTACAGATTCCGCGACAGAGCGACAGAGATCTTGATATTTTGAACACGTTTGCACCAGGCAAGCTTGCTCCTCGTGGACCAGCCGGGAAGACCAAGAAAATCTATGAAAACGATAGTGTCTGTACCAGAGCTGGACAGAGTGGCGAAAGGGGCTACGTGAAAACTAACGAGAAAGATGCACTGATTGAGGACGCAGAGTCGAGGACTATTGCTGGGCCAAGACAGAAGGATTTGACAGAGACAGTAGGAAGGGCTCATGCGGTGACAAAAAGAACGACGATAAAGGAACAACCGAAGCACGAAAATAAACGTACAAGTGTAAAAACACAGGTGACAGGACCAGTGTGTCATTTGAAATCTCCGCAGAAGAAGCTTTGCTCAACATGTGACTTGATAAACCTGGGCGCCCTGACGAGGGAACAGAAGGGTGATATTCACAGCACAAGGTCGCAAAACGGAAACGAAAACGAAGCAACCCCACGAAGACTCTGCTGTAAATGTGAAAGAGAGAAGAAATTCAGAGCGTACATAGATGAACAACTGAAAGAAATTGTGGAAATAAAGATGAAAGGAAAATATATGAGGACCAATGGTGGGGATATACCAAGCAGCATGACCTTATCAGACAAACCGTCTTAACGTAAAATCACTTTTGAATAAGTAGACAAATCATGGACATATATGTGACAGTCAATTTGTCACAAACCTTACAAGTGAAGTGGTGATTGTGAAAAGTTATTTGTGACACACTGTGACAAGCTGACAAGTGAAATGTTAATTCTATCGTGTACCACCAATAACGTCCGGCTACTGATAATATACGACAGTCAAGTTGTCACAAATCTAACACACGGAAGCTCAAGCCCATTCCAGGTTCATCGAAAAGAGACAACCAACAGAGGTCGTGCCAAGAGCATGACCAAACTGCTAGACGACCCATTATCTCTCTATTGTACGTCCTGGTGTTGTATGATTGTAGAGTAGGGTGATAGAGGGAGAGAATGAAATTGTAAAAGCAAGCATTTAAAAAAAAACGCCTCCGTAACAGATACCAGAACCGAAAATTGGACCGAGGAATTTGCCCCAAGTCCTACAAGAGTGCTTTCAATTGTTCTTTTACCGGTTCCATGATGCAGTGCGCTAGGGTATACAAAACATACGTTACTCACAGAACCTTTTAGCCGTAGGGTATACGAGCACAGTGGCAGGTCACCCTGGCCTATATTAAAGTCGCTGATAGATACAAAATACACGAGACATTTTTAGTATAGCAAATTTGTGTAATTCTTGTATAATAAATCGTTGTACAACACAAAATCAGTATGCTTTTGTAGAATGTGTTTGATACAACCCCAGAAATGCAGCGTGGGATAACTGGGAAAAAGTCAAAACTGACTTCACATACTTTTTCGGACACAAGAGTTACCTCAGTCACTGTAAAACGTCGTACATGTTATCCTGAAAGCTCGAATTCGTGGTGTACTACAATTACTCTTTTAAATTGGTGTGATTGGACGCCGCCGTTTTTCTCTGGGTTTGTGCTTCATACAAATTTTTGGACACACTATAATACACCTTGCTGTTTAGGGAAGGCAGTAACGAACGATCGTGGGGGTTACTGCGCAGTCTGAATGCCATGCATTGCAGGCCGTCAGGGCAAAGTTACAAATATTGAAGGCATAGAATGTGCAGCGGGGACAGATATTCGGACTATCAAACTTTTACGATATCCTTTTGCCCTACCAGTTGTGGGGACTCATTTTGAAGCTTATGAAGTCGAAAAAAAATGTCACCGGCTTAGTTATTTTAAAAATAGGGAATTGTATTTTCCCCATAGACACAACCCAGAAATGGCAGTCAGTTTGAATGTCAAATATCAAATATCATACTAGTATATTGATGGCGCAAATACAGCGATCTGATTGGTCGAGACGCGAAAAGAACCGTGCATTGGCGATATACCACGGCTGGCATACGCGCGAGCTCTCAGCTTGAGCAAAAATCCGTTTTTGACGTTCCAACTTCCACGCCAGGATTTCAGTATACTGTTATGATATAATAGCAATAAATCACACCCAGCGACGGTACATACCACTCGGTTTTGACCAGTTCACAGCATATATGCACTCGCTATCGCTCATGCATATATGTTGTGAACTGGTCAAAATCTCGTGGTATACCATCGTTGGGTGTGCTTTATTGCTTAAATATAATTCGGATAATATTTCTTTCGTTCTTAAATATGCAATGTGATCCCCGATTTATTTTCTCGATTTTGAAAGAGAATGGTAGAAAGTTTGCTTGATGAACATTTGATCAGAAAGTTAAGTCTTTCATTTTCGAGGCGCGAACTACCTTAAATGACTGCCCCTTCCAATTCATGAAAGCATGGCGTGCAAACAGTCTGGAGTGATAGGATTTCACGAGTGTGTTTCGAATCAGTCACTGGCATGTGTAAGTTAAGGTAGTATGCGCCTAGAAAGTCAAAGACTTGAACTTTTGCTCAAACTTTCCTCAGGGAATATTTCAACTATTCTCATTCAAAATCAAGAATAAAAATCGGGGATGAACATGCAAATTTTTGTACTAGAGTAACAAATCACCCGAGATTTACCGATACTTGAAATTCAAAATGTTAAATCTATGCAGAAAAATAAAATTTTCGATTTCTGGAAACTAAGACGGTGAAAAGTTTTCTCACCCAACAGCTTTAAAATGAACCCCTACAAAAGGTAGGTCAGAAAAGAATTGTAAAAGTTTGAGAGTCCGAATATCTGTCCCTGAGGCGCATTCTACCTTAAAAGGGTACCTACCAATCATGTTGAACCTCGCTGCATTTTCAGACTTCAAAGGTACCATTTTTGCCAGAAGAGGTTGGGTGCACAACTAGATCTTTCAGAGGTGACGATTTCACGAATATCACACTATCTCGGCCCACTTCAGAATGAACCCCCTTGGAAGTATCTCTTTAATTTTTTAACCATCGAAACAATAGCCGAGGAATTTCACGGTAGTATAATTGAACCACGAGATTGAAGCACGCGTGCCTTTAACCCTTGATCACCTTTGAATGCCGGAAATTTCAACCGTAATTAGACGTCAAGATTGAAGCGCGTACCTTAATACTTGAATTCCCCTTGAATGCGGGAAATTTCCATAGCCTAAATAAATTAATACATACCTTCAAATGCGTAGGAAGCAAAACAAAAGTGATGGGCAACTTCAGTATTGTAGAAAAGTATGATAATTTGCATAATTTTACAACTTTGCGTATATATTACATTCCATTAAGGTGCATGATATTGCATCTAGTAATTTGCTTCTATGGTGTTGAGATATGTGTCAGGTACACGTCCGACTTCAATAAAAAGAATGTTGTACTCGAGATATTTACATGATAGAGAAATTAACAAATACATGAATGTTATTTATTACACCTCACCTATAGTACTGATATCGTGATTGGCTAAAACTCCGCCACGAGACATTCAAAATAGTGATACGCATTGTGATGTACAGGCGCTTAGACTCTTGCACGAGACATTCAAAATGCTTTATTCGAAAATTTGCGCGTCATTTCAACGTGTAGTTCGATGCGCACAGTACAAATACAGGATTTTGCGATGATTTCAAATGTTCGGTGTAATAAAATTAATAACACATGACAGTGAGGGCAATATCACGATTTGTGGCCTGACCTCGGGCTGGTGCTCCTTACTGAAATATAGATGATATTCTCGCCTGCGTCTCGGGCATAATCAGTATCTCGGTCAGGATCACCATCCCTCGGGCAGGCTACAAATCGTCACATTACCCTCACTGTCATATGTTCTTATTTAATTCAAATTCAGTAATAACAATTTTTAATCAGTCTGTGGAGTGATTCATTATCATAAGTTGCGTGGAAAAACTGATCTCATTTGTTGCATATTCTAGTTGTTGTTTGATATGACAAAACGTTACTAGTTCAAATTTTCCGAAAAAAAAACAAAAACAAACAAACCCAGAGGACAACTCCAGTTTTGTATAAAATTATCATAATTAGCATAAATATACATACTTTGCGTATAAATTACATACCCATTAAAGTGCACGATACTGCAGCTAGCAATTTGCTTGTATGTTGTTGAGATGTGTGTCAGGTACTCGTCCGACTCATCATAAAAAGAATATTGTAGTCGAGATATATTTACACAACAGAGAAATCAACAAGAACGTGAATGTTATTTCAAATTTAGTAATAACAATTTTTAATCAGTCTGTGATTTTTAATCAGTCTGTGAAGTAATTCAATGTCATAAGTTGCGTGGGTACACAGATCTCATTTGTTGCATATTCTGGTTGTTGCTTGATGTGACAAAATGTTACTAATTCAAGTTTTCTGTAAAACAAACAAACAAACAAACTTTGGGAAATTTAAAAGCACAGTCTTGCCGCTTTTGTTTATGGTTATAATGAAAATAAACACTGTACTTTTGATGTCGAGTTTTCTTGTTTATTTCTGATCTAAGAATAGCATTTATCACAAAACGCACGACTTGTGATAAGTAAATTCTCACAAAATAATGCGTAGGAAGCGAATCAAAAGGGGGGGGGGCAACTTAAGGTGAAGTACTACGAATTACGTCAAAATTAAGTTGTGGTGTCATTTTCTTGAAACTTTGCACAAATATTCTTGGAAGTTGTGCAAGTGCAAAAATGAAATAAAAAATGGGGTCACCACGCTCGTTTCCATGGAAACGGACGTTAAAATGGCGTCGTTAGAAATAAATAAAAATGATATAATTCACTTAAACTAAAGAAAGCAATTATAAAACGCTTAGCAAATGAGTTAATTTTAATAAATACCAAGACTTAAGATCCATATCTATCGAATGTATAGTTTTCATGATGTTTGTGAAGAAATTTTAACATAAGTATCGATTACAAAATGACGATATCGAAATTATATCACTACATAATTTTCGAACTTTCTTCCTGTCGCTTTGAATGGTGTCATTTTGACCAAACTTGGCGAATAAACTCCTGACATAATACCATTTAGTTTACACTTTTAATAAAAGGGTGTCACCATGCTACTTTTTACAATATCTCCAGGTGAATGGGTAATTTGCGCCATATAAATGGGAGAGAAATGTTAAGTTTTCGCTCATATTGAATAAAAAACAGCTTCCTAGGGGGTCAAAATATGACAAGGTTATAGGTCACATGTATTTCTAAGACACTGGGTCAAAAAATTAGGTAAAAGCGCAATTTCAACAATGACAGGTGATGTTAAATATATGCACTACAAAATAACCCATTTGCGGCAGGCTGGAGTTAAATCTGCGCAGAAACGTTCTAAAGCGTGTGCGCGTCCGAATTCGTCGCCCTTTACCTTAAGTATGATAATTTGCATAAATATACATACTCTGCGTATATATGTTCGGCTACACGTTTTACGCGAACGTGAACGCGTAACGTCACGAATTTCTGCGATGATGTCATCGACTTGTGCGTACGTTCTTCACGTACACGGAGCCGGCGTCGCGTATTTACGTGGAGACAGCTGTTTTCACGTAATTTGTAAACGTCTAAATTTATTCTCATCTTTAGGTATCAAAACATGGTAAAAAACTGTGAATCATTCATGCAGTTGTTAGTTGGATATATGATAGTGACATCCTCAAGATATTCATGTATTTTCGTTATTTTTATGTGCAATTTCTTCGTCGATTTGCGGCATACGGGCAAACCATTGAGCTACCCCTGTGATGCGGAAACAAACTACGCGGACCCAAGCCGGGCCGAATCATTTCTTGCGCGTGCCACAAGAACGGCTGGCGTAATGCGTAGCCAAACGGACTTTTGCGCGCGAACGTGTACGCCAACGCCAACGTGGATTCTACGCGTTCACGTTCACGTAAAACGTGTAGCCGAACCTCTCTAATGTATCTAACAATTTACTTGTATGTTGTTGAGATATGTGTCAGGTACACCTCCGACTCATCATATAAAGAATATTGTAGTCGAGATATTTACATAATACAGAAATCAACAAATACATGCATTTTATTTCAAATTTAGTGATAACAATTGTTAATGTCTGTGAAGCGATTAACTGTCATAAGTTGCGTGGGTAACACAGATCTCATTTATTACATATTCTGGTTGTTGTTTGCTATGAAAAACGTTACTAATTCAAATTTTCCGAAAAAAGCAAACCTTGAAAAATCTAAAAACAGAGTCTTGCCGCTTTTGTTTAAGGTTAAAAGAAAATAAAAACAATACTTTTGATGTCGAGTTTTCATGTTTATTTCTGATCCAAACAGCTTTAATCACAAAATGCATGAAATGTGATAAGTACATTCTCCTGAAAAATGCGTAGGAAGCAAATCCAAAGTGAGATGAGGCAAACTCCAGTTTGTATAAAAGCATGGTAATTTGCATAAATTTACATACTCTGCGTATATATTACATACCACTAAAGTGTACGATACTGCATCTTTAGCAATTGGCTTGTGTGTTGTTGAGATATGTGTCATGTACACGTCCGACTCATCATATAAAGAATATTGTAGTCGAGATATTTACATAATAGAAATCAACAAATACATGAATGTTATTTCAAATTTAGTAATAACAATTTTTTTAATCAGTCTGTGAAGTGATTCACTGTCATACGTTGCGTAGGTACGCTGATTTCATATGTTACATATTTCGGCTGTTGTTTGATAGAACAAACATTACTTATTCAAATTTTTCGAAAGAAGCAAACCTTGGAAAATCTAAAAGCGGAGCCTTGCAGCTTTAGTTTATGGTTACAAAGAAAATAAAAACAATACTTTTGATGTCGAGTTTTCGTGTTTATTTCTGATATAAGAATAGCTTTTATCACAAAACTCATGACAGTCATTTGATATGTAAATTCTCATAAAAAGTACGACAGGATCTCAGATTGAACTAAATGTCGATGTAACACGTCCAGTAATGCGTTCTCTGACAACGTTTTTATTTGGTTTTTGGTTTTTTTTCTTTCTTGGCTACTTCAGAATGTATGTGATAGTTAGAGGGTCAGCTTTCATTCAACCTGATACAGAACTTCTCTGCGTATTTCACTCCGATAAGTATGTTCGTTCACCATCACACGCGGAGGGACTGTGAAAACAGCATTGCCAGTCATATCCTCTCCGGTGTGCTGACGTTTCAATGTCCGCAACACACTGGAATCGTACTCACTGGTCGCTCGCTGAGTGAGAAAATTAAAATTGATCTATCCGCCTGCCAAGAAATCACGCACGAACAGCGTTTTCAGCTTCATTGGCTACCCCTGTACATACTCCTATACTTGCAACCTCATATATTTGCAGCCGAAATGTAGCTGTCCCCCCCCCCCCCCCCCACTCCCTACGCAACTGACTTTCAGTGCCGGAAATTCTGGCGAGATCCTTGATATGTTCATGTGTTTGGAATAGAACATTGTCAATTTTAGTCAAGGGGTAAATATCGCGATGGTCTCCATTGTAAACTACTGCACATATTATTGTTAGTAAATTGCTCCATTACAAACAGTAATGAAACTGGTAATATCACCTGACACCTAGTGGCATCGATTATTCAAGCTAATGTTGGCAATGATGGCAGTGATATAGATTTCAAAGGAGAGCTTATGCTACATTGTTTAGCAAAACTCTTCATCCCTTTTCTCGCATAGTCTGCTCACATGAACTTTTCATCAAAAATTTGTACATTTTCGATGACCTTGAGATCAAACTACATCTCACATGATCCAATTTTGTTTTATGTAAAAGTCATCTCTTATGTGCCAATGAATAGTTAGACTTTGATCGTTGTTTTGAACTTGAATTTCTCACACGTGTTATTGGTATAAAGGAGATTTTTAGCAAAATTCAACTTTGTACAAAACGAGAAACTCTCTTGTGTCACACAAGTCAATAGGTTAAACCCGGAATACAAATGGACCATGATACAAAGAAAACCATGTGCACAAACGTGCACAGAAATATGTGTGTTTTCACATGTGGTTGTACACATGGGTTGGTTTGTAGCACTGTCACATGATCTCTTGGGAGTGCTGAGTCTGTAGAATATATTGCGTCGTATTGATTCAAGAGTAGAACCATTGAAAGCTATGAGTATCATTTTTTTTTCTCATTTTCAACTTTTATTGAGAAAATAATGTCTCACATTGTCAGAAAAAAAGACAGTATGTTTGTTTTCTACAAAATATGTTCCTTAAAACGAAAGTAAAACACAAAATGATAAATCTTTGAGAGGTCAAAAATGAAAGTACACACATAGTAAGTAGCTATCACTTTTTTGATGTTAGAATGTACTTACACCTCTATATTTTGTCATATTTTTGGTTTTTTGATCACAATCATTCAAAATGTCAGTCCAAGGTATCCAGTCTTTAAAATATCAGATCTTTTACATAATGTGATAAACTTTCACGTCACAATGCAGCAATTCCAAAGTCCTTTGTCCCCTGAGGTTAGACTACCCCTATGAGAGTTACTTGGCATGGGGTTTTCTCCCATGAGAAAACCTTCCATAATTTGAACAGCAAAACATGTTTTAATGTGAATTACTTGTATTTGCTCGTTTAAAGTCATTTCAGTCATGTGACTAAGACGGTTTCTTCAACTTGACCTTGTGTTAACATGCACATAAAATCTCAGAAATGAATGGGTGAGAGTGGCTGAGAGTTTGTAAAGAGGGAGTGGAATGTACTCTGCGTTGAAAAATGATCTATATTTTTTCACATGACGCAAAATATGTACAGGTGTATGCACATCTTTGTGTGCTGCATGTGTGGTCTTGTAAATGTTTGCTAACCAAAATACACATATGATGTTTGATATCATACAAAATCTCACCCTCATATTGAGGCTGTGCAATATTCACACAAAGCACATGTACACAGTACATGACTGCATTGCCCTAGGGAAGGAATTTCATTCAATTCAATTCAATTCAATTCAATTCAGTATTCAAGTCAATTCAATTCAACACAATGGTGATGACGGAGAGTGTAATATTTACGGGTTTTTGGGGGGGCCATTTTGTGTGATATCTTGTACACCCCTCTCCCCATCCCACATTTTTTGACATTTTTTTCTGCTGAGCTGATCAACTTTCACTAGCTGCTGCTTTTGCTGCTTCCTCCTTGGCTTTTCGCATTCTGATGTAGTCTCGTCCGACGATCTTTGGAGGCAGTATGTCTACAAACAAACAGAACAAGTCAAAGTCAGATACACATAGAAAGAATCAGAATAATCTCCCAAGTTTGATTTATTATGAAAAAGAAATGAACATGACTTTAGAAAACAAGAAGCACTGGGCAAAAGATAATAGGAATGGTGCATTGGGTGAAATACTTAGCAGATAGTTTATATATGTATAATCAGTGTATGTCTAATGCATGAGAGAGAAAGAAAAACAGTAGGGGTAGGGAGGGAGGGAGCGAGTATGTATATCTAAGTTGTGTAAATGACTATACCTACCTTCTAAAAACTCCATTGACTCTGTTTCCTTGACAACCATCGACAGATCTCTGTATGTTAGCTTCTTTTCACCTTCTGATTGCTTGGTATATGCTTTCTGCGCAAGGTCTGCGATGAACAGTTCCTGGAGAAACAAAGAACAGGCATGTCACCGTTATTTTAAAGCAAGAGCGATAAATCTGTACAATTCCACGACCATTTTACACAACATTGACAATATTGACGCATCGCTACCCTAATGGCTACGTATACATCTATGTCTTTGCACCTAGCACAAATACTCAGAAGACATTGAGCAACAGTAAAGGGGTAAAGATAGCTGCAAAAGTGTAGCTCTACGGTGAGGCGGTCGGTGAGTTTTGGTTTTTGCGACATCGCTCACCAGTAGAGCTACAATGCCGAAGGCCCTGTAGCATACAAAATAAGCGCGCCACGTATGGCGCGGTATTTTCATGTAAAATCCCACATATTTACTGCATTTGGTCGTACCGATTTATCACTACTGAAGACTAAACACTATACTACACTAACCTTGTCGTTTATGGGGTTTGGTATTAGCACAGACACGTCGATCGCGTTCCATAAACATTGAGCGTGTTTCTGGGAGCCGCCATTACCGGAAGTTGGAAATGGCGGCTCCAAGAAATGTTTTTGGAACGCGATCGACGTATTTGAACAAATACCAAACCCCATATACGACAAGGTTAGTGTAGTATAGTGTTTAATCTTCAGTAGTGATAAATCAGTATGACCAAATGCAGTATATATACTGCGCAGTTCACCGAAGTGTTCAATGCGTGAAAAGATAAGCATCCCCGTCAGCGCGTCTGACTGCAACTTTTTATGAGCTGTCAGGCAACTTGTCACATGAAAAGTTTAACGCGCCAAACCCAAAACATTGTGGCGAGAAACCAAAAACATCCACTCGCCAAACCGCAAAGTCAAAGACACGCCCACCATGATAATATTCTTTTGCACGCTTAACCCCGCTTTCAAGGCTTACAAACAGCTTCGACGGCCATATTTACGTTAGCAGACCGGCATATTTAGCGACATGGCAGAATATAATTTTGTAAGTTTAACTGGATGGAGATTGAAAAGAAGGAAAACGACCTCCCGAGATTTGCAGAACTGTATTGTACAGGAAATACTGCTGCTTGGAGATCCAGTTACTGGTAACTTTTCTCCATTTCGCGAGGTCGCTGAAAAGTTTCGTTTTAGTGATCAAGGGGTACGAAAATTATGGCGCCGCTTTGTATCATGTAAACTAATAAAGGGAAACAAGGGATCGTACCCGAAGCTTAAAGATGCTGACATTGAACTGGTTGAAACATTAAAACTCTCTTGGCCATGCATCTATGACGTACAGGGCTATTCAAGAAAAGATAGCAGAGTATGGTGATATCTCCATCAGTACGATTGGACGAGCTGTGAGAACACGTCTATCGGGTGGGCCCTGGACGTTCAAAAAATTGACGCCAGTTGCTCATGAGAAATTCACTAATGCGAATATTGCCTACTGCAATGAATTCATGAACTTTCTGCACGAACAAGACCCAAACAAAATCCAGTTCTTTGATGAGGCTGGTGTAAAATTGACCCAAGATCTTAACCCCAGATATAGTCACGCTTTGCATGGCGAAAGAGCAGTTGAAATACAGCGGTATATGAGATCTCCTGCAGTAACTTTGCATTTGATGGTCAGTCTTGAGTACAACAAAGACCACATTGCTGGAAAAAAAATGATACATTTGGAGGCGTGGTTTTAAAAAATTGTTTTGGCGAGTGGATGTTTTTGGTTTCGCGCCACAATGTTTTGAGTTTGGCGCGTTAAACTTTTCATGTGACAAGTTGTCTGACAGCTCATAAAAAGTTGCAGTCAGACGCGCTGACGGGGATGCTTATCTTTTCACCCATTGAACACTTCGGTGAACTGCGCAGTATGAGATTTTACATCAAAATGCCGTGCCATGTGCAGCGTGCTTATTTTCTATGCTTCAGGGCCTGCGGCATTGTAGCTCTACTGGTGAGCGAGGTCGCAAAAACCAAAACTCACCGACCGCCTCACCGTAGAGCTACAATTTTGCAGCTTGGGTAAAGACGGTTTGTTTCTCGGTTTGATCGTAAACAGTAGAGGCGAGATCAATACACTGTTGTCACCATCATCGTATGGCGTTTGTGTTAGCTCTGCATGGCAGGGCTGTGTGTAACCGGCGTTATACGGCGAACGCCGGTAACACACAGCCCTGCCATGCAGAGCTAGGCGTTTGTTGTTGGCACATGGCGAATTCTATTGTATTGGTGAAAAGGTAATACTGGTTTGTATGGGAATTATGGGGAATAATATTGACAACTTTCATTACCGTTGCTTTAGCGACTACTATGATAACTTCCTGGCCTATCGACGAAACCTCTGGCGAGGTCTTCATTATGGTTTTTATACGAGATATCGGCAAGCTCGTAAGTCTGCTACTGTCCTTTTCCGCCATGATTGTTTTGCTAGTAACATAAGTAGTCTGTGTGTTCGAAAATTGCAGATGTTGAGAAAAAAACATTGATTAATTCATAGATACTCTACTATTTTTATCCTTAAAGCAAGTAAAAATTAAATGTTATGGGTTCAGTTTCTTTTTGTATATTTTTATCGTGTCATGATGACAATAACGAAATTAAATTGTAGGGAAAAAGTGAACTGATTATTATGTGCTAACCTCATCTTCTCTTCGCCTAATCAGTCATAATAATCCAACATGGCGATCTGTTTTCGCTGGAATCGAGTGTTTTTTCGTAGTTTAGACAATGTTTCAGTATTTCAGGGTTTTCATGTAAGATTTTCTACCTCTTCGTATAGCATGATGTAATCAACCTTCAGGAGGTACCGTGTGGTAGTTTTGAAACGGGTAAGTACCGGCGCGGGGTCCGTACAACGCCCCTTCGATTTTCGACGACACGATCGAATTACGCAGCGACTCGCAAGGACCGCGATCGCAGATGGCGGTGGTGGAAAATAATTTCTGGCGAGCAACACTGCCGAAAAACCACACATATCATGATACGTCATACAAAATGTGGTCCCTGTCTTGCGAAATCTCACTGTTCTACTATATTTCGAACCCTCAGATTGTCGTCAGTCGCTGGCTGGCATAAATAGTCATGTCGGCGTTTTCAATGCTCAATTTGACCATGGTTACCTTTTTTTAAGTAACCGCACAGTGACATTACTGAATTTAGAAGCAGAAGTCATGTTTTGATGTATATCACGAAAAAGTGTGTTTTCATGACTGTTCTGAATGTATGTTGTTCATCTCTCGATTGAAAGGTTTTCAATACATCACCTTTCAAAAACCAAAAAAATGTTTGAACTGTCCCATTGAGCCATATACTTATCGCGGAGGATCCCTCGAGTTTATTTTAGGTTCTTTTGGAGTCTTTCGTATAGGAACACTGCCCACTGTATATATAAGCCGCAGACCTAGACTAAATACCAGTCTACATGTAAAACACATGATCATTCATCACCTTTTGTTTAGTTCTTAGTCGGACAGATTTTAAATCAGGTCCCACAGAGGTGGCAGGCATTTAGGCAATGGATTTTGAACTGAACGGTATGTCATAGAAAGACCCTCCCTTGTTTGTGATTTGTATGGAAGACAAGAGACATGGCAAATGGCCCCTGGTAATATTTGCTTTTGTTTGTGGACTGTGTACGTGATTTCTCAGTACAATAATGTGACTCAATTTCTCAACTGCCAGATGTTACTACTAAATGATTTGCCAGCATTATACCTACACGTAGATGACACATTTTCTATTGTATATCTGACTTATATATGAATCCTCTTGAAAGCATGCTTTGAGATTTACGTTTTGATGTGGGACACTGATATTGAATTTTGTCAACTTTATGTCAACACACTTGCATACGTGCTGGGATGTAGAAAATTTTGGTTACAGGTGGCAGAAATAAAAGCATGGGCGGTTACAAGTAGTGTATGTGCACATTAAGTTGGTGAAAAATGTCCTAATTTTTTATTAAAACTAACTTTTTACAGCTGGCAAATGTTAGCTGACAGCCGGTTGTTTTTTGCTGGCTGCCGGCTATTTTCTACATCCCTGACATGTAATTGCTGTCTACTGTAAAAGGGGAAAAGCTTTTGATATTTTTCATATTTAATTTTTTAAAACAGCTTTTCCATAAAATGAGAAAAGCGTTGATGACTGCAAGAAATGTTTTGAATATTATACCTTTTACTATGCCCTAGCTATCAAACAGTGAGTCTTTGCCTACAGTGAGTCAATAACTTGGCTAATAGTTTGCATAAATCTGGTGTTGCACTTTTACTAAGGTTTATTGGAAAAGCAAAAATATCGCGCCGACGATATTGTATAGTGCCAGCACTGTCACTTATTCCAATTTTGCCACAGTTACCATGAAAAGAGAAAATCTAACCAATCACAGATTTTAAGCGGGTGGCCACTTTTTAAAGCATTGCCCTCACATGGGCATTATCAATACCAAGGAACGCCCCTTTGACCATATATGGGCATATTAAGATTACAGGTGACTGTATACCTTTAAATGCGGTTTTGCGACGTTGACAACAACGTTAGCGCCCTCACCTGCGTATCGTAAGGATCCCCACTCATTCCTGAAGTACAAACCTCCGTCTGTGTACATGTCAGGGCTGTTCATAGGTAACAAGTGTCCATGTATTTCGTGAATGAATCCCTGTATGTCGTCTTTCCCGTAATTTTATACAGCAGTAACTGAGGCAAAATAGAGTAAATAGTTCACAACTTAATGGTTTTTTACATTAAAGTCCCGTTAAATTTAGACATTTTGCCAAATCAACGCCCGATTTTTCGTTGGGCTTTAATCGTCCTAAAAAGATGGAGTTGCCAACGGCCTGCCTTCTTACCGGGACATACACAATATATTGGTATTATACCATGACCGATCCTAGCGCAATAATGCGTAACAAAATAAATAGCGGTTTCCGTTAACAAGCCCTAGGGAAATAAGATACTATAAAGGTCGGTAAAGGTCGGTATTGTTTTTATTTTGTATTTTCATATGATTGTGACCTATGACAAAACCGCATAAATTCGGCAAAATTATTACTGACTTTTGCAAATGCGAAAACAGTTCAGGGTCGGAGGGTTTTAAAAAGAGTAGGCCCGGTTACCAGAAATACATAATATATTTTATTTGGCGTAAGCAACAGAACATGTTTCTGCATTCTATGACAGTAATCTCTTGTGATTCTGCAACGTAGCTAAGTATGAGCTCTGTTACCACCGTGACTAAAATGTAGAACGCACCTCGGGGACAGATATTCGGATTCTCAAACTTTTACAATTCTTTTCTGATCTACCACTTGTGGGGGTTCATTTTAAAGCTCTTGGTGTAAGAAAACTTCACCGGCTTAGTTTTTCGAAATTCGAAAATTTTATTTTTCTCTCCATAGAGTTAACACAGGGATGGCGGCCATCTTGAATTTCAAATATCAGTAAATCTTGAGTAATTTGTTTCTCTAGTTCAAAAGTTTGCACGGTGACCCCCGATTTTTATTCTTGATTTTGAAGGATAGGCCCCCCCTAATCATTGAAATATTCTTTGAGGAAAATTTGACCAAAACTTTACATCTTTCGCTTTCGAGGCGCACAAAGCCTTAAAAGGGCCGAAAGATTGAGAGTGATTAAGAACACTTAGCTCAAGTCATTCAATGAGCACGTGAAAAATCACCTCATCTCTGCCATTGTTAACTCAGAGATATCTTTTTCACTGCTTTAGAATCGTTGGAAGTAATTCTATAATCTTGAATATGATGCCCATTTCAATTTGATCCTGTGAATATACTTAGATGTCGTTGTCTCACCTTTGACCCCTCTCTGGTGTCTGCCCATCCGAAGGAATAGGCACTTCCCCTGAGTTTGTACTCTTCAAAGTATTCCTCCGCGTCTTGGAGATACTGCTCTTCGCCTGTCGCGAGGTGTAACCACGTTGCCGCCCACAAAAGTTCGTCGCCAATCTTGTTGTTGCTATGGAGAAATCAAATTATCAGAGGTTTCAAGCTTAAAAAACGAGTCCCCACAAGTGGTTAGCCAAAAAAGCATCGTAAAAGTTTGCGAGTCCGAATATCCGCTCCGGAGGCGCAATACTTACATATAGTACCCGTTAGGAGGATATGTGCCGATATTGGTCGTCGCAAATCTGTACAAATCCACTGCCTCTTCCCTGAAGATCCGCGCTCGATTTCCTTCTGCAAAAAAATGAAAACAAACACCTTTTAATATTTTAAAGAAACACCGCCCTCTGGACACGTATCCAGGGGATGCACTGAAGCACAGACAAATAGAGAGACAGACTTGCAACGGGTATTGTTCAAGGTTTGGAGCGGTTACGTAAGCCCTCCATGTACGCCTCGCCTCAAGTAGCTCTCGCCTCTCTTTTCCGAAGAGTGCCGACCATGCATCCTTCGGTAGTTTCCGTATTTTCGCAAATTTTTAAGCGGAATTATGTTCGGCAAATTTCGTGTTGTTGTTGTCGACTGGTGCTAAGCGGAATTGGCGTGCTGGCGAAAACAGGAAAGTTTTAAGCTTCAGGGAGATGTGTTTTACCATTTTAAAATTTCCTCTCACATTTTTATGAATACATAATGTGTGTGCACGTGTTTGAACAAAATTTGAAAGTCTTTAATCGATACTCTCTGGTTACGGTCAATGTTTTACGGTCAGACATATCGTCTTTTACAAGTTGGTCATGGAAGAACGTGTTTATGAAACTGGTGGCGTGTTATGTTTCGATTCGCGTGAAGCAGTGTTTCTGCCCTGAGAGCTCACAAAGTAGGTATGGTTGCTACGCGACTTGCAGCAAAATGCCATCTCGTCGTACTTTTTGCATAATTTCGTGCAATTATCAACCATAAACAACGTCTCCAAAAAGTCTAACATCTTTGAAACTCTTTTTAATATGAAAAGGCAATAGTCCACCGAGACGTCCATGAAACAAAAGGCATGCTGCGTTGCTAGTCTGTCCTCTATTTGTCTGTGACTGAAGGAATAAAGGGCGACACGCGCACCATTAAAGGTATACTGTCACCTGTTCCAATTTTGCCACAGTTACCATGGAAAGAGAAAATCTAACCAATCACAGATTTTAAGCGGGTGGCCGCTTTTTAAAAACAGCGCCCTCACATGGGCATTTTGAATACCAAAGAAAGCCCTTTGACCATATATGGGCATATTTAGATTACAGGTGGCTGTATACCTTTAACGCGTATAAATGGTCAGTCACGTTGACTTAATCGACCAATGGAAGTGTTCCAAATTGTTGTCGCACACTGTACGGTATCAAAATGCCAGATGGATGATACCGAGAAACATTTAACAAGTTCGAAATGTTCGCTTCCTTAAAAAACACGATATTTTGTCGGCATGATTAGTTTATCTAGAAAAAAAACAGGTTCATTCATTAGATAGGAAGATTTTGTATAGGTTAGACTGGCTGTAGTAACATAAACGTGTGTATTGTGCAATTCCCTAGACAGTGTTCAGAACCTGAAGTATAGGCTTTTGGTAGAGTTTTGAGGTGTTTTGATGTTTGTTTAGCAGAGTATGGGTAGTCACTGTGAACTTTTCATCTTCAAGTTCGTCTTTGCAACTCTATAGCATAATTTTCTTTTAGACATCGACAAAAAACCTTGTTTCTGCGAATCGTCTTAAATTTATATTTAAGGTAGGTCGAGCCTCGAAAGTGAAAGAACTTTTGCTCAAACTTTCCTTGAGGAATCTTTCAACCATTGTCTTCCAAAATCAAGAATGAAAATTGGGGGTCACCGTGCAAATTTTGGTACTATGAAACAAGTCAATATTTACCGATATTTAAATTCAAAATGGCCGCAATCCAGTGTTACCTCTATGGAGAAAAATGAGGAAAAGTTTTCTTATACAAAGAGCTTTAAAATGAACCCCAACAAGAGGTAGATCAGAAAAGAATTGAAAAAGCTTGAGAGTCCATATTTGTGTCCCCGAGGCGCGTTCTACCATGACATAAAATCTTCTCTGCTTCATTTTTCCTTCCCTTTGCATTTTCGGCACACGCGATTGGAAAGATCAACTGATGTGTAAATGAGGAAACTTTCCCTGCGGCGCAAGGGGGCAGAGAGATACAGCCTCTACTAGGATCGCATGGTTAACTTACTTCTAGCGTCTTTGTAGGCGACGGAGCACGTCGCGAGGGCCGCTGCAGCGAGAGAAACGACATCAGAACCCGGCACGGTATCGTTGACTCGGAACGGCTCTCTGTTGTACACGATGTCTTCTGGTCGTTGCCAGGAGCGGTGATCAAGACCGGCGTCTGCTACCTACAAAATTACCACATTGTTCTGCTAGGATTACGCATTTTGGCAACATTATCAATTCAGAGCTGTGTCCCAAGAGGGGGATCCAAAAAAGAAGCTTACATTCTTAAAAGATAAGAAGAAATTTCAGTCTTCTCGTGTCTACCGAAATCTCAGGTGTTACTTATTCAACATGATGGCATTGAGCTTGATCTTCAGAACGAACCTTCAATGTGTTGGTGGGACAACGATTTTTCTTCACGATTCAAAGAAGAGGTTTCCTCTTTTGCATATCTTGCATGATCCTAAAGGTAATATTTCAGATGGAATTTAATGGGGCAGCAAAGCAATGTTTTCAGAGGAAAACAAACTTGGGTTTGTAAAGAGTACTTTAGATATGTACACAGATGGCTATAATTTCAGGAAATAATCGCAGCACACATCCTTTTACCATACAAGCTATTTATGAATTAAAGTTTTATAATTCTCAGCTTTTTTCCTGATAAAGTTTCGACTAGTCTCCAAATACTACCAAGATTGCAAGGCTCCAATATTTTTCTTTGGTGCACTTAGCAGTCAATATTGCTTGTGTTGTATAAGCAAAAAAAATATCTTTTTATAGCCACCACACCGACAATCTGAAAATCCGCGTCATTTTCTGCTAAAGGGTTTTCAATAACATGACTGTCTCTCACTCGATAAAGTTGTCAGCTCTCCTGAACATTAAGACGAAGTTTTTACCTGGTAGTAATATTCATTTGGGCCGGTGTGACATTTCGTGAAATATTCACAGACTCCCTTGAGGGCGCTGAGCATGTCGTTGTACACGCCCGCGTCTTTGTATGCATCCGGGAACTCGATGAGGCTCCATGCCAACACCGATGAAGAAAATGCCATCGGAAAGTTGAACTTCACGTTGTCTCCGGCTGGAACGGTGAAGAAAAGAGGCAGGCAATTGGCATAAAGATTAAGTCATTAAGGCCCCATTAGCTGTATCATATTTTTCCATCATTTTTCGATAAGATTGTTTGATGTCAAATTCAAGTTATGTAAAAGTAGTGACGAACATTTGCGATCCAACGCACAACTTAAATTTTAACAAATAAATATTATTCGCGAGTTGCAATTCCAATATGTACACGCCGTACGCGTGTTAGGCGCCTGAATTTAATTAAATTAAATCCAGAACAAAGGATTGGAATAGTGACATTTTCAAAGACACTACTGCTTAATAACGGGAATCCAAAACGTTTTTCTGGAGATTGGGTGATGTTTTGGTAAGCAAAGTGCAAAAAGATACACCTAATAGGGCTTTAAGCAACGAGTGTAGGACTTTCGAAATGTAGCACACTGCGACAATAGCAAACGTTAAAAAAGTTAAACCAACAGAGCAAAAAAACAATGTTATAAAAAAGGCATGGAACAAAATTCGATGGACAATGATCATCAAATTTCCATCGATACTTTGTGTTGTTGTGGGTCACAAGTCTATGCAGAAAACGGCAAGTTAGATCACACAATCATAAGAATATTGTCCTGCAATGAAGCGCACTCTACGGTCACTGAACAGAACTATCTGAAATATATCTTCCCTCATAGTGCAAATGTAACTACAAATAGATCTGTTCTTATAATAAACTTTTTTGGATTTTATTTATGATTTGATTGATTGATTGATCGATCGATTGATTGATTGATAGAACGTTTGCATATAAAGAGGTATGATATATCAATTGATTTCGAATTGCTATATCCCATATTTCGCCACAACATCGTTTTGACGGTTTGCCACACGTTTATAGTTAAACCTTGCCTACCGTCGTACCACCCGCCGGTCAGATCCTCGCCTTCTAATCCGCTGTCTGACAGACACGAACTGGCTCTCCATGGAAGCTTTTGTTTCGACTTGGTAATCTTGCCCGACTTTTGCGCTTCAAAGAACAGTAACGAGTAATTGAGGAGCTCACCGAAGTTGTGGTGGAATTCTGTTGACAGAATGGAAACATGATTGTCATTGTCGTTGGGTTTGTAACTGTCGACGGATGGTGACCTTCTCTAGCCATGGGCAACAATCGACTGTACATATTCCTCATTCCCTGCCTAAGTAAGAACGTGTCAGTAATTCAGTCCGCATGCGCACCGTTTTCTATCTGCATGCTCGTCAGTAAATCCCACATAATCAAAAAAAAACGTGAAATGACCAATTTCTGACGTATATATCCTGCCTCGTACGTGATATGTACCATTTGGGGGCCATTGTCAGCAAACTAGCGATGTACTTGCAGCTTGCGGAACAACATCGACAAGTATTCGTTTTGGGGTTCAGTGTTTTCATCATACGCTTGTTGCTGAACGATGGCGACACAACTCTCAAAAGAGAATGGTTGCAATTAATAGGGTCATTAATAGGTCATACATTCTAGGGATAGAACTCCCACATTCTGCATAAAGAAAAGATTTTCATTCTCGTACGTAAGGTTTTACAGACTTCGCTATATAAAGTCGAGCATTGCAATTCTCGTTTTTCACATCTGTGACACATGGAAGTCAAACAACCAAAGAGAAAATCCAAACAGCGAGAACGCACAGTCGAATTTATTTCTGTTATTATTGAGCCTTCGGTGGAATTTGAATTTATGTACATTTCTTGGAATACTGTGAAAGTATAATACAACTATATACCGACCTGTCGCTGTTGCTCGCTCTCTATAGAATGTTGTGGTATGTTGAATTTTGTAGATTTTTTAGAAGTCACATTGCGGAGGGCTTGTCGACAAAGATACAGTTCAATCAACAGATAAATAAAATAACTAGTTCTTCCATCAACCAACAACTTAAAATTTATGTATGCTAATATATGCTGATTAGCTAAAGGTAGTACGACCACTGTGCAAGATTTGGCGTACGGTACGAGCTGCTTAATTTAATCACATACGCTTTACGCCTCCATTTTGAGTCAATGGTGTTCAAGAAAAGGTTGTCATATCATGATTTAGAGACAGAGCCAAATAGAGCCCCTGTAAGGTAGTATGCGCCTCGAAAGTGAAAGACAAACTTTTGTTTAAGCTTTCCTCTAAAAATGTTTCAACCATTCTCTTACAAAATCAAGAATAAAAGTAGGGGGTCACCGTGCAAATTGTGGAACTAGAGAAACAAATAACCCACGATTTAACGATTTTTGAAATTCAAAATGGCCGCCATCCCTGTGTTAACTCTATGGGGAAAAATAAAATTTAAGATTTTCGAAAAACTAAGACGGTGAAAGTTTTTCTTTCTCCAAGAGCTTTGAAATGAGCCCCCACATGTGGTATATCAGAAAAAAATTGTAGAGGTTTGAGAGTCCAAATATCTGTCCCCGAGGCGCGTTCTACCTTAAATGGATACTTTTCAGGGCAGTTATCCCCATGGAAGAAAAAGACAAAATATTCGCCTTAGAGCTTTTGAATCTGAAACTAGGGATACACGTCTCACAGTTTTACTAAACAAATGAAGCAGACTTTACATGATGCGAAGTTGATGCAGCAAATTGAAAAAAAATTAAAAACTCACTTTTTGGCCTTGTTTGTATCGTGTACTCATCACAATTTCCCAGGTCTCGTTTTACGGGACTGTAACTGTCACCTTCGTCATTGTCGTCTCTCTCCTCATCACCCCATTCCATGCGAGTCCTAGACTCGTATAATTCGTCGGACTCTGTGAAGACCGAACTCGCCAATGCTACCATCAAAGCGAGCAATGCGAGGAAGATCCAATTCATGATCCTGTTGCTTGTATACCAACCACTGTCCAGTGAGAAGCTGGCTCTCTGTCAGTAGTGTTAACCAAGTTTGGTTTCTGTTCACTTTCTGGTGATAACTCTTCTCCCTTTATACTTTACTGTACGTCAACCACCGCATTTATAAATGGGCGCTTTTTTCTTTCAATTAATATGTCGTGACTTCTGATATACCGCTGGTTTTATTACCACCACCCTCGAACTCTAGCAGGCATTCAAAATTTGCATATCAAATCATTTCGTAAAAATCGAATTAACAACAAACAAAAACTGAATAACGGACAACTTAAGAGACATCATAAAATAAGAGTGTCGCGTATTGCGCAGCGGGATCCGTACCGTCATGGGCGCATTTTGACATCGATTGAAAGGGTAAATAAAACATATGGAAATCATTGTCACTTTAGGAAGTAAAATTAGAATTTAATACAAATACAGAGAAAATTGAAGACATTTCGTGAATATTTATGTTTTCAAGAATCTACCAGCCCCAGCTCCATCAATCAAACACTCGATGATGTGGATAGCGTCCACATGGTATTGAGTGATCGCTGTAGGCGAGTCCCCGAGACAAAGAATGCAAATTACATGTAACATTTGAATTCACATGGGAAATTGGACACCTTTACGCAAGAAAAAGTCCAGAGCTGTAGAGTTCAGTTTTATTTATTTATTTATTTATTTATTTATTTATTTATTTATTTATTTTATCTTGATGTGAAATGTTAAGTTAAAGCTTGCCGTTTTTATTTCTGAAATATGAATATGTGTGTGTCTGTGTATCATTAATATTTTTCTTTTATAATTTTTAAAAAAAACTTTGGCCGTGCCTAGAAAACTTGAAATATGCTTGCGATTTGCACCGCATGTTTTTCGTTTTCGTCGGTGTTACCTGCTCGGTGTCAATCTCAACCTATGACACTAAATTAAAGAAAACACGTAAAATACTGTGCAATTGTGATCAACGATTCTGATGGCCGATTTACACTAATATTATGGAATTATCACACGTTCAGAAAACAGCGAATGAGCTAATGAATCTCTGATCGCGAAATTAGCAAAGTGAGAGAAATCAAGCTGGGCGGGAAATATACATCACAAAGTTCTAACGATTTTAAAACATAGAACCAGAACACGATTGCTTTTTCGAATCAAAGCAATGGTTTGACAGTGCAAGCACTGAAATTTTGGAAATCATTGCGATAGTTACCCTAATGCTTGCAATGCACCCGATTTTGGCTCATCCATTAGTGGTCAAATTTTGTAAACGAAAACATCTACACTACAGAAAGAAAAATGCTAAATAATTTTCAGCCATGTTAATGTTTAAAGATAAAAACATTAATGAGAAGGTCGGCCAGAAAAAGTGTGAAAGCGTTCGGGAAAAGAGTATGCAATGCGAAATCAGAAAGCAAAATTTGGAACGCGAAAAGTGCTACTGGTTGAAATGCTGTTTCATACCATAACTTTGAGTTGAATTATAGTGATAAAATTGATGGATTGGACGAATATTTAATATTCCAATATGGTTTTGATTGAGTTTCTGTTCAATCATCATGCCTTGGGAACAGATATTTGAACACTCGAACTTTCATGATATATATTTGCTCTACCACTTGTGATGATTCATTTTGAAGCTCGTGGAGGAAATTAAGTTTTCGTCGGATTATTTTTGTGAAAATCAAAAGTTTAATATTCTGCATAGAGTTAAGGCAGGGATGGCGGCCATTGTGAATTTGCAAATGTCGAGAAATATTGGGTACTTTGTTCTTTAGTACCAACTTTTGCACAGTGACCTCTGATTTATGTTCTTAAATTGAAACAGAGAATGGTTGAAGGTTTTCCTACGGAAAGTTTGAGTAAAAGTTTCAGTCTTTCAATTGCGGGGCGCGAACTATCTATGGCTTACATCTTACAGAGTTGACGCAAATGTGAAACTTATGAGGGGCTCTCTCACAATCATGGAGTCAATCGTTTTATATTCCTCCCCCTTAATATCTTTCTGTAATGGGACGTTGCGTAAAATTGTGCGTCTCACTTTATAATGCGTTCAACTTGTTAATCTATTATTTTGTTACCAACAGCTGAAGAAGTCAATAGTTAAAACAGAGATGCACAAAATGACAGCTTATTGTAAATAACGGTCTATATAATTCGCGTGGACAGAATTTCTGCATGGTAAGGCAAGAATTTATCATTTTCGTGGAAAAAATCTAGTGAATATGTTAAATATGAAATCAAATCAGATTACACCTGTGCTTGATGAAAAACACCTCTGCTGTCCTTCCGCTAACATCTGCGAATTATTTTTGTTTTGTTTTGTTTTGTTTTGTGCCTTACTAGATATTCGAGTTTAGCCTAGGGCCCATTCAGCGGAAATCCAGGCGATTGCTGCTTGTCATCAATCGATAATTTACATATAGTAGTAATATATGCGTACACATAAAATATATTTATGGACGGATTTATGAAATAAATTATTCTGTGATAGGAAATGATGTTTGCTTTCAATTTTATTCCTTCAAAACAGATATTTTATTAATATATAATTATCCGCCACGGAATTTCGCTAATTCTGTTAACTGAATATTCAGTTCTTCAAAATACTGAGTGGTGGGTCACCAGAGTAGCCTTCACGGCGAACAGAACAGTCGTGACCTGAGTTTCTAAAAGTCCAGCCTATAGGTACAGTGACCACTGATCACACAGCCCTTTCTTTAAAAAATAACATCCATAGTTGCAGTTGTTTCGCACTTTGGCGCAGTGAGCGGAAATATACATAAGGCAACAACTTTAAATTCAAGTAAAAATTGACCTCTATTGTCTAAAACTTCGATCGGAAACGGGTTTCAAATTAATGGAACCGAATCCAAACCGAACAGCTAACACATTGTTGTCAATTTGCTTGTAGCTTTACAAATGAAAAAGCACATGTGTTGAAAAGAATTTTCGAGCGTATTCAATGCCTGCAACATGTATAGATTGATATTTTATTTGTTAATTTTGCTCGCACTGATATGGATTTATGGTATAAAAGGAAAATCATATAATGTTAGTCTATAGTTGAAACAAAAAGTGTAAATTGTAAACACAGCAAAACAATAAACAGAGAGATTTTTGCATGTACATATTCTACACATATGTCAGACCACAGCGGTATAACATTTATGATAAGATTTAAGCTTGTAAGAATTTACAACGCTTTGTCCGGTTGAGGGAATTATTTTTTATTACTGTGTTTTTAGGATACTTAATATATTAATATAATATTTACATATTGTGCAAATGAATTAAAATGACAATTTTACATATTCCTAATATTTGTGTATAATTTGTTTCATAAAATACACATTATTGCAACGTCAATAATCTGTGAACGACGAATGGAAATCGCATTTATCTACACTGACTGAACACCAGGTTGGTGCGTGAAGATAAAATGTACAACAGATTCGTAACTAAAGATAATAAGGCCAAAGTAATTAAATTCTTTGTTTTGCGTCCCCACCAGCTTAGGTTTTTTTCATGAAAAACACTCACAATGTATTTGAATATGAAATTTTAGGACATGACCGCTTAGCTTTTCTGAACTAAAATTTTGTTACAATTTTTTATTTGCTGCTATCAAATTACATTGTCTTAATTTTGTTGTGTGTGTTTTTCAGCCGCTTTGACGCGTACCTTTTCCCATCTAGAGTGGACGCAAAACAAAGAATTTAATTACTTTGGCCTAAACGTGCTTCTTTTCATCCGTGGAAATCAACATATTCACAAGGCGTTTCAAATTGAAATGGTAAGTGCATGTCTCTATGTCATTGACTGCTTTAAAATAAATTCTAATGTCATTGTACCTCTTCGGTAGTCTGTGCTTGATAGCTCTTTGTAACCACACACATTTTACCCGAGACTCTCCACAGTTGCTGTGCCTTGTTTTTTTGCGCGCCCACGATGGGCCTGCATTCGAAGGCTGTGCAGCTGTGAGCACGCGCTGCCAGACACAGCGACTGTCAGTTCTTGCAAGGGTATGAATATTCACAAGGGTAGTGACGTCAAAAGAAACAGCTATCTAACTGGGCGGAGAGGATATATACTAGTAGCCGGTAGACCTATATACGCAGTATGTTTTTATTTTTCATTTTCATTTTATTTGGCTATGCTACTTGTCATTTTTGTTTTGATTAACGGGTGTGTGGAGTTCTATAAAGTACCCGGATCAGGCAGAAATCCGACCGGTCGCTTGCAAGAACGTCCAGACCCTGGGATTCGCGTCGCGTCTCTGAAGGGCGCGCGTGTTCCAACAGGGGAGAACGCGAATCGCAGGGTCTCTGCCAGACTAATTTTACCCGTGCACAAGGGCGGCCTTGTAATAAAACTCCTTGATGTTAACTTGTCAATGTCGAATCTGTTGCTACAAAAGACCAAGTATCATTTCTGCAGTAAAGATATTCACCCGTCCACGTTGAGCAAAGGATATAAGGGACTGGTCAGTTTCTTCAGCCTGGGGGGGCCGGTGGATTCATGGGGGGGGGGGTCACCCTGTTTTTGACTTTGGTGATAGGGGGGGGGGGTCACCATGTTTTTGAAATACCCAATAGGGGGGGTCAGTGTGTTTTTGAATTTTGACACATGCTCATCATTGCCTAAAATGCTAGTGTCAGCCACAAATTTCATCATTCAGTTGTATTTTTCGGCGCGCCCTTCGGGCGCGTAACTTTAATAATCAGTCATATTTTTCAGCACGCCCAACTTTAACATATCAAGCATACATACATCAGAGATATCTGTATGTTCAATATTTTTCAGCGTGCTCTTCAAGCTCATTACTTTAATATATCAGACATTTTTCAGCATGCCCTGGTGCATGACTTTAATATATGAGGCATATATATCAGAGATATCAGGATGTTTCATATTTTTCGGCGCGCCCTTCGGGCGCCATACTTTAATAAATCAGAGATATCTTGATGTTTGCAAAGTGAAAGTGTACATTATGAAATCTGCATTTCATATGACAAGGATGACAAATTCCTGATACTTTTCTGTTCTCTCTATGAGAATTCAGTATGAGAAAGCAACATGCACAAATATTTCACTATATATATTTGATACAGTGACTTATTTTAGAGATAGAAAAATGACAAGATATCTTTCCTTCTCATTGATGCAATTATTTTCCTTTGTGTCACAGGTTTTCTGTAGAAAAATGCTTTTTTATGAACAAAATAACAGTTAAAGAAGGCAGTTTTTGTCATTATTAGCTGTGCTTTTATGGTTTCAATGTTACAAGAAAAGGTCCTCTGAGACACTGTACACATCAGATTTGGCTAAAAAAGCTCTCTATGGCTCCTCAAGTCTTAACACCCATCAAAGTTTTTGATTCACTGCTTTTTCCTCTTTGATATTAATGATTGACATCCATTTCTGTACAACAGTTCAGGACATCTGGTTAAGCATAGAAAGTGTGAAATACATTCACAGCTCATTCAAAATGTACTGTATTCAAACTTTAAGATTGACACTTTGAAATTCCTATCTTACAACTGACATGTTAACAATTTCATTAAAACATAGAATGACTATTTAAAATATAAATATATATGTAAAATGTAAAATGATATATATATATATATATATATATATATATATATATATATATATATATATATATATATATATAAAATTTATGTCCACCTTTTCTTTTACCTATGTCGCGCGCCGGGGGGGGGGTCACCCTGTTTTCGAAATTTGGAATAGGGGGGTCACCCTGTTTTCAAAATTTGGAATAGGGGGGTCAGCCACTTTTTGACGTCGGCAAAAAATAATCCACCGCCCCCCCCCCCCCCCAGGCCGAAGAACTGACAAGTCCCTAAACGAGATGACACGTTGGGAAGCTATTCTCATCAGAAACTTTAAAGTTATACAGGCCTCGAAACCTAATTTGGCTCTAATCCATCCCCTTTCAAAGTAAAGAATGTAAACACCAGAGATCATCAGGCAAATTTACCGACTCTGGAAATTCAAAATGGCCGCTTAAACATTCGATTTGCACAAAATCGGACGGTGAAAAGATCATTTTCTTTACATTTTTTTTTCTAAATGAGTCAAAATAAGAAGCAGACTATAAAATATTATGACAATTTGATTGTAGACTGTCCCCGGGGTGCAAGTATTAAAATGTTTTAAGGGAGGCCATGTTTATGCTTCCGATTTTAAAAGTACTGATCTTTCAAAAAATATTTTAAATTAGACATAGCTGAAAGAAAGAAACCGTGAATTCATATCTGATGACTTGAACTGATACTATAAAGCTGATAAGATTAAAAGCATTTCAATCAGTAGGCGAAATCGGTATCATGGTAATTCTTGTCAAAGCTGTACGGGGAGCAAGCAGTTCTCGAGATGAATGTGATTAAACTGTTACCTTAAAAATAGTAAAACAACTAGCACTATCTAAATACTTCCTTCGTGCCATCTTCGTCTAAATCATCCTCATATGAAATTAACCACACAGTTGCCGTTTAAGGTATAGTATGCGCCTTCGAAAGGGAAAGACATTGAACTTTGATCAAATTTTCCTTGAGGAATCTCTCAACGATTCTCTTTCAAAATCAAGAACAAAAATCAGGGGTTACCGTGCAAATTCTGGTACTAGAGAAACAAATAACCAAAGATTTACCGATATTTATAATTCAAAATTGCGGCCATGCATCCCTGTGTTAACCCTGTGGAGAAAAATAAATTTTCGAATTTAAAAAGTTAAGCCGGTAAAAAAATTCCTACACTAAGATCTTTAAATGAACCCCCACAAGTGGTAGACCAGAAAAGAATTGTAAAAGTTTGAGACTTCGAATATATGTCCCCTAGGCGCGTTTACCTGTAAAGGAAAGTTTCCTGCAGGATCAAAATTTCTGGATATTAGTTTTGCTACTTTTAAGAAAGCATATCTTATAACAGATCAGTGTTTTAGTTGCACAGATTTATCGTTGTCAGTTTTCGTTTGAGTGTTCGATGACTATGGATTTTTTATACATTCATTTGTTTCAAGTGAATAACATACACGTTCACACAGCGCATACATCACATTAACGATTTGCAGGTACGCTCGTTATGGATTTGCATGCGGCTCTCTCTCTCTCTCTCTCTCTCTCTCTCTCTCTCTCTCTCTCTCTCTACACACACACACTCAAATCAACGGTGACCATAGTACTACATAGGCACAGCTGATGTGTTTCCTAATTTAAGTCTCAATAGAAATGACTTTTTTTTTTTGTTTTTTTTTCAATTGCAAGCTTTGAGCATTGTACCAGAAAACATTCAAACGCTACAACCACTAAAGTAATACTTCGAATTTTCAGAAGAGTTTCAAGAGTGGGTTTGCAATTCGACGACGTTCAGATGGATTACATACTCAATCATGCCTAAAGTTGATTTAAAAAGTCGAGACTGACAATTAGGGATGTCATTCTTACACGAACATAAGTGCCCCCGCTGGTTCGATTATTGCCATCCTTAAACAGAAGTGAAACACTTGGAACAGAATGTCACGTTTTTTGCGTTCATATCTGAGAGAATCAATACGAAATCGACAACCCTCAGAGATGAAAACAGAAGAAATGGGAAAGTGAAGTATTATTACAAACAGAGAAAAAAGATCAAAATTGATGTAGCTATTTCTGACCGACGAGATTCACAACATCGTGATTCGGCGAGATTCACAACACCGTGAAAACTTTTTGACATTGATTGAAAATGTAATTATGATTCCATTTCTCTGGGTCATAAAACGTGAACATACATCACGAACGTGAAAGTAAAGACATTTATAATTATTCCTTTTTATAATTATTTCCAAAGTCAAAATGCATGCGGTTCGTTATTTATAGCCGAAATGAACAAGGGCGTTGGCTTCTGTTTATTTTCAAGGGACGAACCATTAGATCTTGTGGGTGGTGAAAAACAGAAATAAAAGCAAAAAAAAATAGGGGAAAAGATCTTCAAACTAATTTGCAAAATTAAAAAAATCTGAACGCAAAAAACTGATAAATCTGGCAGTTTACTTTGAAAAACATTAGCACATCATGACTCACTTGGGAAAAATTTTCAAAATTTTTACAATTGTAAAAAATATTCACAATCTGATTGTGACCACTTCTACCTCCCAAGATCTTATGGTCGGTCCCTAATACGCTGACGGGCATTGCATCATGGGTATCGTCTGTCATTTACCGCATTGACAACTTCAAACTTATCTTTGATGTCGATTTAGAAACCGTTTCCTCCAAAGCACATTCAGGATTTGTATTTTAAGACGTACGCGTAAACGTCTCGCCACTAATTTACAAAACCTTGCAATTTTTATGCAATTTTCATTCACAGTTCTGCACATCTGGCGGGGGCATCCTAAAACATTATTACAACATCTGTTTTGCGGTTTTATCGGAACCAGCTTCTCCGAAAACTAACGTTTTGATTGAGGAAAAACCATTTTGATTTCATTTCTTTGCTCTGAAAGCTGTTGAAGATGCAGTGGGCCAGGCGATGACTCTCATTCATTATTGGATGAACTTTACGTGAGATAATACATTACCCTATCAAATTTACTCCGACAAAAACGTGTACCATTTGCCGGAAACGTTACCAAACGGGAACACTGAGATAGAAACTTGTAGGCTCTGCAAATGAAAGGCACTGCGAAAACAACTTGGAATTTTTTCTGTCAGTCAGCGTCACTACGTTGTCATTCAGTAATTAATCTTTGAAATAGATCATCGCTAGATTTTCAAACATTAAACATAATGAGAATGGACATCTGGACATCTTGAAATAAATTAAACTGAAACTGTATTGTTTCAACAGATGCTTTATTAAATCATCAAATATCAAGTATAAAGTGAAAGATACCATTCTGCTGTACTGTCAGAAAAGGTATAAGGACAAACACGAGGTAAATCCAATCTCGGCATCTTAATAATCACTCTAGATCTGGTGCATGCATTGCTTTCCAAATAAGCAATCCAATTGTATCAATCATGTATTTTTTTTAATTTTTTGAATAAAAACTTGCAACAGTAAGCAAAACGTGACCGATTCTAAACAATTCTTTCGCAACGTATGTGGTACCGATAAGAGTTGAACAGGTAGCCATGTGTTTTTCTCGATAACCTCTGGTGACCAAAACTGTAAAGTTTTGAACGAAAAGTAGAATATTTCTCCATCGGTATGTTGGAATTTCGATGAAACGCGAGTTGTTTTATCCACTTACCTAAAGGTATGTAGCTTTACACTTTTACAAAGTCTCACGGTAGAGAAATATAATTTTTGCCATTACAGTGCACTCGTTCATCTGTGCTTGGAGTTATATCAAGACATTAATGATGTAGTGGACACACCTGGAAAAAAACTGGGCCATATTCTCCTGACATCAAAATTATTGCTTGTCTAAGAGCACTTTTAATGATAAATGATGACTACACACAAAATACCTCTAAGATAATATTAAATTGCAGAAAATAATATTAAATTGCAGAAAAGTTTAACACGGGCCCAGTAATTCTTCAGCCTTGCCCTAGAGTTTACATTTTTGTCCAACATACTGGGACAATCATTTATTCATTGATTGGCGCCCTCTGTGTCAGGAGTTTAAAATGTCTGGCCTCGTTTTGAGTTGGAGGTTCGCCATCCTGTCTTTGTGAGGTGTATTCGTATTTGAGCTGGTCTGACATGTTAATAAAGGGTTGGCCGAGTGACTGTTCTGTGTCGGAGCTTCAATACTATACATTTTCAGTATTTGGTAGAACATATCTTGGGCAGCTTCGGTTCTATTGCAAGTATTCGACAAAACTAGTGCTCATTTATCTCTATTATTAGTAAAATGACACATTCGCGGATGATTTCCAATGCAGCGGCGTAAGTTGTCATTAACACACATATGAATAATCCATTAAATATACAAGAATAAAGTACAGTCAAAATCGTTCAATTATTGTAAGTACATATTTTTTTTTCAAAATTGGTGACTTTGTTATTTTGATTTTGATTAAAATAATATACCGAGCATATAACTGAAAAAATTAATATATTTGATAAACATTTCATGTCTTGTACAAACGTTTTCCAGATTCTGAGAAATATTATGATGTAAAAAAATCAGAGGTAATATTTTAGTCAATGAAGCCATTGGTTTAACATTACTGACGTCATAATGTCTTGACTGTGAGGGTGCACTTCGACGTTGTGTTTTCGGAATTCACCCTACTCTGCGGCTGAGGATGAAACAGGCAGGTGGAAGTTCCCTCTCGGTGTCTGCCTGTGCCAGACCTGTGAAGATGTGTGAACGTAAAAATTAAGAGTTAACCCTTTGAGTTAACCCTTTGAGCGCCAAAGTCAAATTTTTTTTTAGAGCTTTGCCAAAATTTTGATTAAAAAATGTAGCTAATTAAATATGATATGCATGTGCTCAAAAATTATCAAAACAAATACAGAAAAATTCATAAAAATTGGTAAAATGTTGCACTAAAATTTTGGTGGGAAAAATTTCAGCACTCAAAGGGTTAAAGGGGAAACTGTCAATCCATGTGATGGACCTTGCCCGTGAACATATGTTGTTCTGCATTGTCTAACACCAACCAAAGAATCCAACCAAGCACTGTTAATATTATCGTTTTCATAGCTAACTTTTGACAGTATCACGAATTTTCTAGAAAGTCACCGCATGCCACTCTTCTGAGAGTATTTTAAGATCATTTCGAAACAGACGTATGGTATTTTAACATCTTTCTCTCAAATAAAATTTAGTAAATTTATTGTATTGTGAGGGTGAGGTATATCAAACTATGGTCAATTCAAGTTTATGGTTGCCGTAGAAATTTAGAGTATAACAGAAGCTGCATACGTGTACATGTATATGAAGTGGCGCCCTCTTAGCTGCAGTGGTCTTGAATGTCGACGCCATACGTTAAACGATATAGCTGTGCTGTTCCTATAACCCTTTGAGCGCCAAAGTCAATTTTTGTTACCTTTCTAAAATTTACTCCAATCAATTTTTTTCAGATTTTTGCCAAAAGTTTTATGAAAACTGTAACCAATGAAATGTGATGTCCGTTTGGTCCAAAATTATCAGAAAAATTGCAGAAAAATTTACAAAAATTGGTAAAATGTTGCACTAAAATTTTGGTGGGAAAAATTACAACACTCAAAGGGTTAACCCTTATCCTGCTGGACCTATCACTTGCCCATCTACCAAGTCAGTAAAAGAGGTATCGAGAGAAAGCCTAAACGTATTTTCACCTACTTGACATGGTGTGTTATAGTAGGTTTAGTTCGTAAAAATAATGTTTAAAGCATGTATATTTTCAGAGACCTTCGTACAGTCAAGTCTGCGTTAAAATGCACGGTGTGGGGCTTTGCATGCCTCACTGGTTTGAACCAACTTAATCTGTTGGTAGTACTTGAACTTGGCAATATAGGGTTTTAAAAGAATCCCCACGCATTTTATTCAAAACCCGTCGGACAACTTTCACTTGAGGAACACTGAAACTTAGTCCGAGGCAACGACGTGTACCTACCCGCTATTGTTGCCTGGAATACAGCATTGTAGTCACAAGCCACCTCGTTGTGAATGTAGTCTTTGCGGTTATCAGTCCACTCGTCGTTAGCATCCGGTCCGCCGACCATCGCTCCGACTAGCTGGTGATGGTTGCAGCCAGGATTGTTCCAGCTGTTTTGGTTAGTACAAGGGGTGTCAAGGTCTGGACAGGAACTGAAAGAAAAAGAAAACCATCGAATATTATTGAAATTCGTTCTCAAATTGCAAACCACCAATTGCAAACTACAAATACGATACACATTTCCCGCCATTTTGTACACGTTAACACCCGTACCGGTTTTTTTTTCTGACAGCCGCCGAGGGCGTTGTCCGAAAACAAATAAATGTGATAATAAAAGGACGTTGAGTTACAAGCGAAGTTTGGCTAAATATGTTCTCATCGTTATTCCGTCAAAAAAGAGAACCAGCGTTCACAAATATTACACTGACCTAGTTCTTTAGGAGGGAAAATACCTTTCCCGGAGTCCTAATATGGCGTAAACTTTACTGTTACTATAAAAACGTATAATCATCCTAACATTTATATTCTTTTTCTCCTGTAAACAAAGAGCCAAAGCCGTGAAACACATTGTCAGATACTTTCATAATAAGTGTCTATCTAAATCATTCTAACGAGTTTGACAGAAGCAAAAATAATAATTTCACCTCTGCAGTAGTTTTACAGCCTCTAGGTGAGTTGTGAACAAGAATAACCAGAATAAAGGTACCCCATCTTAGGGACGGACCATTAGATTTGGGAGGGGTGGTCAAAAACAGGAGAAAAGTTTCAAAGCAGAAAGTTGGGAAATCTTCAGACTAGTTTGCAAAATAAAAAAAAAATCAGCACACAAAAAAATTATAAATCGGATAGTTTACTTAGAAAAAAAACGTAAGAACATCATGACTCACTTGCAAAACAAAAATGTAAAAATTTACGATTGGAAAAAAAAATCAAATCTGATTGTGACCATCCCCACCTCCCAAGATCTAATGGTTCGTCCCTTATCTTGTTGGCCCAGCTATACTAACTTGGTAACATGTGTAAAGAACATATGCATAGGCATACCTAGCTCGGTGGTGGGGTCTACAAGGCGGATCTACACCGTAACCGATGACGAAGCTTCGTCTGATGTTGTCGCCCAGCATGTAGTTTGTTTGGTTGCAAGCGAATTCCCGGTAGACCTTTGGCCTAAGTCCTAATTTGGCGCCAACCAAACCAACAAATGTGGCCCCGGCTGCAAGAAATCACATACAAGACTTGTCGGTGTGCCTGTTTTACATGTAGCAATTGAAGAAGTCACGTTACAAAACAAAAAAACTTGATAATTATCTAACAGTTGACGTCACTACTCGTCAGACTTTCAAGTGAATTTTGTCGTTTTTCTTTTAAAACATAGAATTTCTACTTCTGCTAAGTTCACATATGAAACCAGATATGAACTGAAAATGCTCACGTGTTTCATACAGTTATGTGTAAATTTGAACCTTTGCCACATGTTTGCAACTTCATTGAAAGTATTATGATCAACATAATGAACAATAATCACCGCTGATTAATTCTCAAAGGTCATGAAGTATACAAATATGTAATTAGCTGAAATAAAAATATTAAAGTTCTTTGACTGCTGTCATTTATATAGCAAGTGTAATTACCGTTGGCCAAGTCCTTCAAGCCATATATGCCGAGCTGTGAAAGCTCATTAGATATGCAAATTGTAAATTAGCTGACATGAAAATGTGAAATGACTTTCGATATTGTTTTAACCAGGTATAATCATCAATGTTGTCATGTTTTGCCAACTTTGATCAAGTAAATCCCAGTATATATCCCCAATAAGCAAAGTTCATAAAATATGTAAATTAGGAATTGACTTAAGTAAAAATGCTTAATGATTGTCAATAATGTTGTATCATGGTATCTGCAATATATGTAGCAAGTTTTGTCAACTTTGGTCAAGTCAATTCAGATATATATCTCTAATTAGGAAAGTTCATTAAACATGCAAATTAGGAATTTGCTGAAGAGAAAATGATTAATGACTTTCAATAATATTGTATTACAGTGTCTGAAATGTACATAGCAAGTTACATCAATTTTGATCAAGTCAATTCAGATGAATATCCCTAAGTATGAAAATTCATTTAATATGCAAATTAGGAATTGGCTGAAGTAAAAATAGCGTCAATGACATTGTAGCTCCCATCCTAGACTATTTAGTGTTTGTTCTCTGGTCAGATATTTGAACATGTGTGAAAGGGATAAAGTGCATGAAGTGAAAATACTTAAATGAAATGTACTGGAGACAGTGAAATATGTTTAATGTAATTATTCAGAATATAAAATGGAAAAAATACAGAATTAGATATATCGAATACTGTGATACAACCATCAACTCAACAAGTCATTTACAATGACATAGTCCCCACTTGTAATAGGAGTACTAGTCTTGATGGGGCAGGAAAATGTGGTCATTAAGAAGTATCATTGGAGTGTATATGTTGAGATCTATGGGCACATAGGTCTATGTCGTTGTTCCCAATTTGAAACACATGAGGTATGTCTAAGTTACGGTTCTAAATCGGGAAAAAAGATCAGACCTCTAGCAGTATTGGCCAGCCAAGAAATACATATTAGGTACTCATTATAAATGAGGTACAAGATGTGACATCTCAAGGTCTAATATCCTATCAAAATTGGAGGGTATAGAACTTGTGGTTACTGAAATATGCATATATATGTATAATCAAGGTCAAAGGTCATCAAGGTCACATGACATTTTCAAAAAAAATTATATTCCTAATTAATCCCTATATGCCAAAAAATCAGATCTCTAGCTCTATTCGCTTGCCCAGAATTAGATGTGTACATAATTAATGAGGTAAAGCGTGTGTTGTCATAAGGTCTCCCATCCTACTAAATACAAAGGACATAGCACTTGTGGTTACTTATTTATTGACATAAACATATATTTTAGGTAAAAGGTCATCGAGGTCACATGACATTTGGTCAAAAAATTTCTCTCCTATAGTTATCCCTATATACCAAAAATCAGACATCCAGCTCTATTGGCTCGCTCAGAATGAGATATGCGCATAATTATTGAGGTACAGTATGTGACGTCATAACGTGTCCCATCATACCAAACATGAAGGGTGTAGCACTTGTGGTTACCGAGTTATGGAAAAATATATATATTGGAGGTCAAAGGTCACCGAGGTCACGTGACATTTTGTCAAAAAAAATTGTATTGCTAAGTTATCCCTATATACCAAAAATCAGACCTCTAGCTCTATTGGCTCGCTCAAAATTTGATATGCGCATAATTAATGAGGTACAATATGTGGCGTCATAAGGTGTTTCATCATACCATACATGAAGGCTGTAGCACTTGTGGTTACTGAGTTATGGACAAATATGTATATTGGAGGTCAAAGGTCACCGAGGTCACGTGACATTTTGTCAAAAAAATTGTATTGCTAAGTTATCCCTATATACCAAAAATCAGACCTCTAGCTCTATTGGCTCGCTCAGAATGAGATATGCGCATAATTAATGAGGTACAATATGTGGCGTCATAAGCTGTCCCATCATACCATACATGAAGGCTGTAGCACTTGTGGTTACTGAGTTATGGACAAATATGTATATTGGAGGTCAAAGGTCACCGAGGTCACGTGACATTTTGTCAAAAAAATTGTATTGCTAAGTTATCCCTATATACTTATTTTCACTTTGTTTAGTGTGATTAGATATTATTTTAGCTGCAAAAAGGGTCCAGGGAAAGTAAGGAAAATCCAGTATTCCACAGTGTAACAATTGGCTGAAAATATAAAATTTCTTTCAGTCTCTAGAATCCGAAACCGAATCCGAAACCGAATCCGAAACCGAGTCTAATTTCAGCATCGTCTAGCCAGAGTGTAACGTGGGGATAGCGCCCTCAAACCACTGATACCGGCTTCCCATAGACTACCATGTATCAGAAAAATTAAAACTGTGATAACTTCATTAATATGCAAGCCACGCCCACCAAAACCTTTTCAGTTCTAGCCATTTGAATTCTGAAGATGTCCACCAAATTTGACTGAAATACGTTCAGCCGTTTTTGAGAAAATGGACCAACAGACAGACAGACAGACAGACAGACAGACAGACAGACACACAGACGGACAGACAGACAGACATCGCTGCGACATATGCCCACGTGTGTACACACGTGAGCAAAAAACGAAAGAAGAACTGAAGGGATGAACCATTAGATCTTGGGAGGGGTGATCAGGGCTGACATGCAAATTTTCTTCACATTCCGAACTCTCATGGATGCATGCTAAACAAATTTATTCTAAAATTTACACGCGTGTACATTAGTCAACCTTCATCTGAATATTTGTTCAAATCAGCATGGCGGCAAAAAATAACCATTTTTTCTTCTGCAGGTTTTTTCTTTCTATTGTCCCCATCTCCCTCCCTTTACATCTAATGGTACGTTCCAAAGCAGACTGAGAAGCACTACAACATGTTCACACAGCTCGAGACCAGGAGCTATTTAACCTCATGTGATAGTTTGATTTTTCAAGTTCGGCTGATCGAAATATGATTGAAAACTGTTGATTGATTTGGATTCAACGATTCGCAAATCATGTACGCATTCGATAGAAAGGTAAGTTGTTCTCACCTGCGTATCGCAAGGATCCCCACTCGTTTCGCATGAACAATCCCTTGGGCGTGTACAAGTGGGGACTGTTGAAAGGTAACAAAGTGTCCATGTAGTTCATGAATGCATCCTTGTATGTCGCCTTGTTGGTGATTTTATACAGCAGTAACTGAAACGAATGAACAAAGGGGTATAAAAGTTGGCGGTTGTACTGTGTCAAGGTAGAATGCGCCTCGGACAAAGGTATTCAGACTCTCAAACTCTTACAATATTTTGCTGATCTACCACTTGTGGGGGTTCATGTTAAAGCTCTCGGTGTAAGAAAATTTTTCACCGTCTCAGTTATTCCAAAATCGAATATCTAACTTTTTTCTATAGAGTTAACGCAATGATGGTGGCTATTTTGAATCTCAAATATCGGTAAATCTTGAGTAATTTGTTTCTCTAGTTCCAAAATTTGCACGGTGATCCCGAATTTTTATTCTTGATTTTGAAAGACAATGGTTGAAATATTCCTTGAGGAAAGTTTGAGAAAAAAATTAAGTCTTTCACTTTCGAGGCGCGCACTACCTTAACAAGGGTGTTAATTGTCAAAGCCACAGACAGAATTTTGATATGCTGTGCAGGAGCTTGTGTCTTAAAAGAGTTCCTCTTTTTTAAAGATAGAAAGCTACTTGGGGACAGATATTCGGAATCTCAAACTTTTATACTATAATAGTACTTTTTTAATCTCCCACTTGTGAGCCCTTAGAATAAAAAAAAATCAGTTTCATAGATTTTTGAAAAAATCCAAAATTTTGATTTTAACCCATTGAGTTAATACAGGGATGGCGGACATTTTGAATTTCAAATATCGGCTAATTTCAGGGCCTTTCAGGAACACGCGTGTATTTTGCGAAGGTAACGCTGTGGCTTCTGTGCCATCAGCCTTCACCGCTCGGTGCAAAGTGAAAGGTACTAAATGCACAGCGTGCTTTTACACAAATTGTAATCATCCAAATTTCCGTTATAATTGCCAAATGATCACCCAAATGCTTTGTAGTATCCGTAAAATAATAAATATGTGTATGCAACCTTATATCAAACACCTGTGTACTGTCCGGGTTACACGCGACCCAAGATATCCTATGTGCAAACAGGTCTGACCTACAAACGTACATAGAGACATACGGACATCTGACGATGACATAGGCACCCTAGGGTCCTTAGCAAAGTATGCTAGTGCCACGTGACAAACTATAACCGTCGGGATGGAAAGTGACGTCAGGTATCGCTAAATGTGGCAGTCATTCCCTGCGAGATTTCTTAACGTACTGAGTTACTGTCTTGCTTCTACAGTTAGGTTGTGTCCTGTAACTCGGACAGTTTCTCACCTTTGACCCCTCTCTGGTGTCTCCCCATCCGAAGGAATAGGAACGTCCTCTGAGTTTGTACTCTTCAAAGTATGCCTCCGCGTCTTGGAGATACTGCTCTTCGCCCGTGGCAATGTGTAGCCACGTTGCCGCCCAGACAAGTTCGTCTCCAATGTTATTGTTGCTACGAAGAAAAAGTGCTATGCTATCTTAATGACAGAGCGGCCATGTTTTGCATCACGGAAATTTACGAAAGTACGAAAAATACGAATATATGTTGACCAATGGCGGAAACTCTCAATATTGGACATTGTGCAAGCACAGACTATGATGCAGTTACTTACAACCCTTAAATCTAATCATTGCAATACTGTCCATGGTCAAAGACTGCTTCATGCCTGAAAAATCGAGTAGATATATTCTTAAAGTGCATTTTACAGCTAGATATCCGACGATTTACAGATCCATCTTAACTTCATAGATAGTTGCTAGCATTTTTACTGATGTGAGCAACTTTATTATCGCAGAAATTATTGGAAGTTTCAATATTAACGTGGAATTGCTGAAAGTTTATTTGGAAATAGCAACTGTTATAATTATCGATAAGTGCAACCTGGATCTGGACTGGACGCCGCCATACAGAAACACCCTTCACTGGTTGGCTTACGTACACTGTGTATAAATTATTGTTTATGTTTCGGTACTTTATTCTGATCTGTATTAGAGTCCACAATTGACACTGTAATATATGTAAGGTCTGATTTTGAAGACGTTGTTATACCAGCTGCCAGTCTAGTCTAGTTTAGGGTAATCGGGGTGTCACTGACACTTTTTGCAATGTCATTTATTTCTGCAGTATCATATACTTACATGTAGTACCCGTTATCGGGATATTTGCCAATGTTGTTCGTAGCAAGTCTGTACAAGTCGACCGCCTCTTCTCTATAAACCCTGGCTCGACCACCCACTGGAAAGACAGCATTGAATATATATAATAAGATTTGGGGACCCCCTTGTCCCTGCATAAATTCTGGTGCAAGGAAAGTTATCTAAATTTACAATAAGTTACTGAATCCCTTTATTTTAATTCCGCTCGCCAGGAAGGCATTTTGGTACGTTCCTTGATCCAACACTTAGGAGCAAATGAAAAACTGTGTGTACGAACTTCCCTTATATTTCGACTTACATAGGTGACCTTTTTTCAGGCCAAATAAAATTTTAAAAATGTAAAAGTTCTTTTGGGGGGAGAGGGTTATTTCTTGCATTTCAAAGTTGTTATGTTTATACAAATCGCATACTGGCTCCGAAGCTTGTGCGTTCATAACAATCACTTTTGTCGTCTTTCCCATTAAATATGAATGGTCACACCCATTTGTTTGGTGAGAGCATTACCAGCAAGTGATACACAAGTAAATCACCATCACCACCACCATCACCACCACCACCATCATCATCATTATCATCAACATCACCATCATCAAAATCATCATCATCATCATCATCACCATCATCATCATCATCATCATCATCATCATCATCATCATCATCATCATCATCATCATCATCATCATCATCATCATCATCATCATCATCATCATCATCATCATCATCATCATCAAAATCATCATCAATATCATCATCATCATCATCATCATCATCATCATTATCGCCCTCATCATTATCATCATTGTCGTCGTTATTATCATCATCAAAATCATCATATTATCATCATTATCATCGCTATTAAAATAATAATAATCATCATTGTCTTCATCATTATTCATTATCATTCATCATCTGCCGCTGTCATTGTTCTTGTACAGTCAATTACGTTGTTGTTTACAATGTCTCTGCTGGTATTTACCACTACAAAGAGAAAGCTTGACGTATCACTTATTGGAAAAAATATACAAGTTTCCACATAAGGTAAGGTAAACCCAATGAACATGATACTCACTGCCAGCATCTGAATAGGCAACTGCACAGGTTGCTAGAGCCGCTGCAGTCGAACCAATGACGTCAGAACCTGTCCCGTCATACTGTATCCTGAAAGGGTCTCTGTGATAGTAAATGTCCTCTGGGCGTTGCCAGTTCGAGTGATCAACGTTGGCGTCAGCCACCTGCCAGAACATGAAACACACTTTGCATCATGATCAACTTTGAGCCACTCAGCTGGGCCCTCGTTTTGAATGGGGCGTCTCAAACAGGGCGCCGCAAAAAGTTCAGTTGAGTGCTTTTCAAATATAATTATCGCATGTTCTTAGCAGTTCTTCACGCCTTGTCTGTTCGCGTCCGTCTTAACTTATATTGCTTTAAAAGTAAGAATGTAGAAACCGTTGTCTTCAAGTGTTTTTTGAACAATAAAACTCTTCATTATATCGAAGGCTGCGGTAAGGTGATGTTCCAGTTTCGAAATAATGAAAAGTTCTTGATAATGACTTTGTATGTCTGAAAGGAACATTTATTCAAAGATTGGGGTTTCAAAGGATGACCACGTGACTTGGTACTCGACAATTCCGGTCAAGATGAAACTAAAGATCTGCTAGCATCCTGTTTTCATACAACAATGTTTCCGTTGTAGTATTAATTTAGAGGAATCAATGTCGAATAATTTGAATGTTAACATGAACTTCATACTTGAACAAACTGGAAAATTAATGTAGGAATTTAAGTATTGTATCTCACCAATTATAGAAACGGGATTTGTTTCTCTCCCGAAATAGGGAAAAGTTGAAAGTTAGCATTGTTATCTTGGACAACGCGTAGGGAAGAATTTCTGCTGTCTTATTTTTTTTCCTTTTTTATGCAAGTATTGTTCTGAGCGCAAACTTAATCTGGTTACTGTTCATATTTTGAAACGGTCACAAATTGAAGATAGCAAAAAAAATGAATAAAGAAATGGCTTTGAACTTAGTTACTTGACCATCCCTACGGCTACTGAAATTCCTTCTTCATAGGTTGTTTGATAAAAATTAGTAACTATACCTGGTAGTAATATTCATTTGGCCTGGTATGGCACTTGATGAAATAGTCGCACGTCCACTTAATAGTATCAAGCATGTCGTCGTAGGCGCCTGCTTCCCTGTATGCATCCGGGAACTCGATGAGGCTCCATGCCAACACCGCCGTGGAAAACGCCATCGGAAAGTTGAACTTCACGTTGTCTCCGGCTGCAACGGTGCACGTGGTGGAAACGAGGCAGAAAATTAAGGTGTGTGCGATAAATTGAAATGGGTGGTAAATGTCATAAACCATTTAGGCGTTAGATTATAAAGAGTGTAGGGCCAAACAGAGAACGAGATTTTCACCAAAATGACAAGTACACTGAAATTTATGCTAAACATTTGCATCAGTTTCAGTTAGTCCTGTATAACAGTATATACTGCCGCCTATCTCTTCGATTTAGAATGAGACAGTTTGTAGCGTGGTGGCTAGATTTTCGCCATTGCTCTAATATTGCGGCGCCATTCACAAATCTGTTTCAGGATCACTGGGTACGGAGGTATGGGACTTTATTGCTACGGTGCTGCGATTGCGGTGTCTTTTGTAAAACAAAAGTGCTGTATGTCACAGAGTACTTCAATGACTGTTTTTGCCTTGACTTCCATTCGCCAAAGTCTTGATTCTGGAGTTCAAACTGGCTTACCGTCGTACCATCCACCAGTCAGGTCCTCGTGTTGAAATCCTTCATCGTCCAGGCACGAAGAAGTCCTCCAGTACAGCTTTTGATGCGACTTGAAAATCTTGCCAGACTTTTGCGCTTCGAAGAAGAGTATGGAGTTGTTGAGCAGGACGTTGAACCGATGGTGAAGTTCTGTGAGACAGGGACAGTATTGTCGTTTAGTTCATGGATGTAAGAGGACATATGGCCACAATCCAGTCAACAATAAAGAGAGTCAAGGTTAAGAGTAAAGGTTGATCTGAGCGCCACTTTTTTACCAGAAGAGTTCTATCCTTTCGAAACACATATAGCTGTGGTGATGTACATGCAGAGTATTTATGTTTCAGTTTTAAAGTACCGTTGAAATTTGACTACAACAGATCCAATGTTACTTGCCTAACCAAGGTTATATCAAGATCTCAATTAATGCAATGGCTATATGAAAAGTCAAATAAAATAATATGCCATACACAAAACGAGTATCGTCATTGTTCAAAGTTTGAAGAAACTTGCCAAATCAGCAATCATGGGTGCCGCTATGCCTGCAGTATGCCAGAACTTGGCATTGCGAATATTGCTAATTTTTGAAGACATATCTCACTGCCAAAGTCATTATTCTGTAGTGTGTCGTGATTTGGTGTACATGCAGTGCACTAAGGGATTGTAACTGGATATACAGCAATAACGCGAAGGAAAGATTTGTAAAACATAGCTGAGCCTATCAGACTTACATCAGAGAAAGGCGCGCACGCCAAGTTTCCATTGCCGAGAACAAAGTTTTGAAAATTGGCTTTCTCACTATCCCGCGAAAAGCGCCCTGAATAACTACGTAAACAAAGAGAGACCTAATACTAGCCAGGCTACCTTGAACAAGCTTTTGACTGTGACCAAAGTCATGAGAAATCGGTAGAGGTTATAACATATTCGCATGTATTTCAAAAAACGTAGAAATGTTAGTTTGGTCAAGTTGAAGCAATTAGCTGTTACTTTTGATAGTATTTTTCACTACTTTTTGTGTAAATTAAGCCAACCTATTTTCAAAGTCATTTCCCGACAGTACAATGCAATATAAAATATTAGGCTTTCGAACTGTGCAAAAAAGCATGTAATGTTTTTTCGACAAAACAATTCTAGTCCACACTAAAATTCATTTGTGAATAAATACATTGGATATTGCGTATATGTATATTTAGCTGGCAAATTGTTGTATAGGCATGATATTGGGGTTAGAACATGAAGTTAGGCCTTACAAAGATACTGTATAGAGTAATCAAAAGTTACAGCTTTGAGAAACTCGCTGATTATTTAGAAAAAACTCACTGTTTGGCCTTTCTTTTATCATGTAGTCATCAAAATCTCCCAGACTTCGTTTTTTGACGCTGTGGCCTTCAACCTCTTCTTCGCCATCGTCTTCGTCATCGCCGTCGCATATTTGATCGTCTTCTTGCCACAACACCGGATCGCTAGACTCGTACACGTAGCAGTTCACCAGATTCTCCTCGGGCGGCTCCGGCGTAGTCCTGCACATCGTACGCACCGATGCTATCATCAGTGCGAACAAAACTAAAGAGAACCAACTCATGTTTAGTCTTTCGGTATACCAAGGCAGTGGCTAGCCCCTGAAATACATCTACTGATTTTCTATGCTATCGGTCACGTTCGGTAGCAGTCAAGTTTCTGGCGACAACTCACTCCTTTATATACACCTGCCATGTACAGCAGATTACACTAATTATTGACCATCTTTTTTTCAATTAACATGCTATAAATGTCCACTGCTGGCTCTATTATCGCAACCCTTGAACGAAGCGGGGAGTTCTGTACCCATCACAAAGATGTAATTAACAACTCGCGTGAAATGAACACAGCAGAAATATCAAACTCCAATGTCATTACAATGAGAGAAAAATGGGCCATTTTAGTATTGCTGATGAGTTGTGTGCAGCGGGGATCGAACCTTTGCGGGTGGTGTTTTGACATCAACTGCATGGTAGGGTGTGAGTAATTTAATTTATATTATTCAACATAAAGCAAACACGCCTTTTTTCCTGGCTTAAAATGTACATTGAATATGGAAGTTAAAATGTGAACTGCAATTCTAGTATACACTTTCAGTGATTTTTGTAACGAAGCTGACGACATTAGCTCCATTCTTTTAAGAAAACAATCAACACCAAATGTAGACGGGTAAACAATATTTATGTTGGCCGGTACTCAAACCCACCCCATTCAAATTCTGCAGATATTCCAATACCTTCGTATATGCACAGACAGATTCTTGCAAACCAAGAAAAATTTAACTTTTGCAGAGAACGTGGAACAAAAAGATACTGTGTCCCGAAAGAGCTATCCTATTTCCGATAAGCGACGTTCGAGGTAGCACACGTATCTATTAACATTTTGTGTTCATAGGCGTACGATGGGCATGTGTACAAGGAGCTAGCTGATCTCAGTTACTGTAAGCTTAACGTCTGCTTTAAGATGAACTATCTTGACAATGTCAACGAGAATAAAAAGGTGTCGGCTACAAACAGTTCAGGTAGAGGCAATTCCTTAGCACATAACACGATGACATTTTCGATTGTAGACAAACAGACCGGGAAGACATCAACAAGAAACGGGCTCGTATCAATCGAGAAATTTCTAAATACAGGTTAACCTGAATGACATGGTCATTAACATTTCAGGTTTGAAGGTCTTCCAGCGATACATATGTACCAATGGCAATGACATTCGTGACTGTACCCCCCCTCCTCTCTCTCTCTCTCTCTCTCTCTCTCTCTCTCTCTCTCTCTCTCTCTCTCTCTCTCTCCACACACACACACACACACACACACACACGCACACACACACACACACTCTCTCTCTCTCTCTCTCTCTCTCTCTCTCTCTCTCTCTCTCTCTCTCTCTCTCTCTCTCTCTCTCTCTCTCTCTCTCTCTCTCTCTCTGAGGTCAAGACAGATCGGTATTCATATATCTCTCGATAAATTTGACACTAGCCTTGATGCAAACTGTGAACAATGCTGCACCCCTGCGACGAACTGTAAACATTGAGGGATTTGAAAATTAGAACCGAAAAATTTGACTCTCTACACCAGGATAGCACAATAAATCAAAGTTTAATAGTCTGTGAGTGCTGCAAAAGCTATCAGTTTTAACGACAATGGTCGTGTTTGAAAATCACACAAACCCATTCGGTGTCTCTTTGCACATCCCGGAACAGAGAAATAATGTAAAGATTGCGCTTTAATGAATATGTGATCATTAATGGATGCTTTGGACCTCACTTCTAAATATGATTCTTCATCTCCATTTTTAACGTATTTTAGATAAGGCTTCCTTTAGGCCCTCCCTACATAAAATCAGTAGTTCATCATGGGCGTGCGGTGTCCTTCCTCAGAGAAACACATTAAATGAACAACCGAGCTTTATTTAGAAAGTGCAAAATTAAAACAAAAACGTGATTTTCGAAGTTCAGAATCTGAGGATGCTTACTAGCAAAGGCAACCGGGAAGGGATTGAAACCTTCATGACTACACCTAACAATGGTTATACGTTTCGTGTACAGATAAAATTGGATTTCAAAGACCGTCGGAAAGTCGCAATATCGTACCCCTCTGCTTTAAATGCAGCTCGGCATAGCAAAACATTTTCCACTGTTAGATGAAGAAAGTACAACTCTCTATAACTTGTATGACAAACGTTGCATCCTTCTTATTCTCTGACTTGAGTTACACATGGGTGACAAAAATGTAAGTATTCGTGATTTTCATCACAAGTATTAAGGTAGAACGCGCCTCGGGGACAGATATGCGAACTCTCAAATTTTCACAATTCTTTTATGATATACCACTTGTTCATTTTGAAGCTCTTAATGTATAAAAACTTTTCATCGGCTTAGTTTTTCGAAATTCGAAAATTTTATTTTCTCCATAGAGTTAACACAGGGATGGCAGCCATTTTGAATTTTAAATATCGGTAAATCTTGAGTTATTTGTTTCTCTAGTACCAAAATTTGCACGGGACCCCCGATTTTTTTCTTGATTTTGAAATTGAATGGTTGAAAGATTCCTTAAGGAAAGTTTGAGCAAAAGTTTAAGTCTTTCACTTTTGAGGCACATACTACCTTAACAAAACAACTCTAAACTTTCATCATGGACGCCGCATATTTGTTTATGAAAACTTACAAAAGTCACGCGAGTCCATGGAGTCCATGCTAAGATGAATGGGGGATTATTATAGATGTTTTATATAAATCGCCCAAAGCCGTTAACCCAGCATATGTATGGATCAATGATTTGTGGATCACATTAACACTAAATAGTGGCGGCATATGGAAGACGGTGACTGCCCTGCTATCAACCCCATGCAGTACAGGATAATGGAAAATTTGTAACAAATTTGCTTTTTCTTTAAATTTAGCGAAACGAGATACGTGTCAACGGTAAGTTGATGAACGGACATTGACGCTGAGAAGGAAATTAACACATATGAACCTTGTGGCGAGAATATACGATCACAAAATTAAATAAATTGAAATGAAATGAAATGCGTTTATTCAAATGCTTGGGCCTCAGCCCATCGCAAACAAAATACGTACATGATACAGAGATGTGAAGAAAAAGAAAGGAGAAAACAGAATTTACAATACCGACTTTTTTAACTATTTAACTGCAAAAGAAACTCGTCTCGAAGTTTAAATGCTTTGTGTATAAAAATAGACAGCTTATATAGAGTACACTGATTTTCAGATGCCAAGAGAGCACAAAACTTATCATAAGTAGGATAAAGTCGAAATCTTTCTGGAATTAAATCCATTCTACAATGCTCGTATAAAGGACAGAACAGTACAAAGTGACATTCGTCTTCTACAACTGACAAATTTTTACTTAAACAAAAGCAACATACTCTTTGTTCAACTGGAATAATGGGTTTTGAATGCCTGCCAACTTCAATAGCTAATCTATGACTTGATGAGCGGAGTTTAGCCAAGTCAAATTTAAATTTTGCAATTCTGATTGAAGATAAATACAGCTCTGGTTCCAATAAAGACTTGAAATGTCTATATGTGCGAAGTCTCTGTGAATCATTTAAACTAGCTGACCATTCTTGTCTGTAACAGTCTTGTAGCCTCATTTGAAATAAACTTAAAAAAGCCTTCCTATTCCAACCTGCTGTTCGATCCAAACTATCCCAAACCCGTATTTAAACAATAAGTCTTTTATTTTTGATACCCAGGTAATCCTCCCAACAGAATCTAATCTTTTTAACATATCATAGCAAGCTCTCGGATAGCGAGTGGTGTTCATTTCTAAAAGTTTTAACCAATAAGAAACACAACGCTTCATATATATACATGACAAAGGAACCTCCACATTCACCTAAAAGGACTGCAGAATTCACACTTGAATTTATACCTAGTAGAAAACGACAAAAACTAAACTGAACTCTCTCAATATCCAAACAATAATCAAATCCCCAGACTTCAGCACCGTAACAGATTACGGGCACAACTGACGAGTCAAAAAGCTTAAACGCTTCTTTTATGGGTAAACCTCCCAACTTCTTAATAACTATTTCAATCTGATGTAATGCCTTTTTCCCTTTTGTTGCTAATTGATGTTTTGCTGGTGTCCAGGATAACCTGGATGAAAATAACATTCCAAGATAATTATAATGCTTTACAGTTTTCACCATTTCTCCGCCATAAAACCATCGCTCATAACGTTTTAAAATGCCCCCATTTCTGAAAACAACAATTTGGTTTTCTTGAGATTAACTGACATACACCATTGTTTACAAAAAACTTCAAGCTGATTCAGCTTTCTTTGTAACACAATAGGTAAATCGGCCACATCAGCCACATCGTCAGCATACATAAATATACCCATATTCGGAAAATCATTGTTGACAAAAACACCACTGTTTTCATGCATATCCATGTATGACGAAAGTTCATTGACAAATAAACTAAACAATAAGGGGCTCAACATGCAGCCCTGTCTAGTACCTACAGTACAGTCAAAATAATCAGTTAAACCACCATTGCACAGTACACATGACTTTAAATTTTTATACATTGAACGAAGGACATTAAAATTCTACCATGCAATCCATAGGTAATAAGCCTATGCCATAAATATGTGTGGGTTAACTCTGTCAAAGGCCTTCGAAAAATCAATGAAAACACAATACAAACGACCTTTTCGCTGAGATAAGTATTTCTGAACCAAAGACTGTAGAGAAAATATATTATCAATGGCACTGTACTTTTTGCGAAAACCAGCTTGAGCTTCAACGATAATATCTGATGCATCTGCCCATTTTACAAGTCTGTCATTTAAAATTTTAGTAAATATTTTGCTCATAGTTGACAATAAAGAAATGCCTCTAAAATTATTAACATCGTCAAAAGAACCTGTTTTATGCAAAGGATATATTATCCCTTTACACCAGATTTCGGGGAAATTTCCATTTGACAAAATGAGATTAAATAAATCACACAAACAATTGATAATAAATTCATTACTATACTTGAACATTTCATTAACAAGGCCGTCTGGACCTGGTGACTTGTTATTTTTCAAATGATGGACACAATTTCTCACTTCTTCCAGACTTATCTCTCTATTTACTGACATAGGAATATCATCTCGACACATTTCACATTCCAAGTCATGATTTTCTAAGTCCTTTACAATATTACTTTCAAACACAGTGTCAACTATATAATTAAATAAATTGGCGTTCACCAACTGCTGTTTTCGTACATCTCACCAGAGTTCACGTTGTACCGATTTTGAAATCATGCCCTGCTGTCTATCATTATTAATTACACGCTATGATGCGATGTAGAGTTTACGAAACAGGAAGCACTCTTTCATTATAAGTTAATTCAAGTGCACTGTTAAAATAATTTCCTGGCGCTGCCTATTACTATCAGCGAACCGGCAATCCACAGATGTGACCGGGCCGTACGTCTACCTTCTCGAAAAAAATTTTCGATGAAACGGTCCAATCAGTGGCCGAATTAAATTTACATCTTTCGTCAAGATTTTTTACGTGTGACATTTTGATACTAACAGTTAAGAGACGACGATGATGATGATGATGATGATAATGATGATGATGTTGATGAGAAAGAGGAAAAGGAGGAGGAAAATGACTAGAATAGAATTATTTTCCTCGGTGATCGCGCAATACACATTACTATTGACAAGTGAATATTGCTTTGTTCTGAAGAGCAACTGCTTTTGAAAACTTTCAATTAATCAAGCTAAACCGTTAAAAAATTCGTATTTATCAAGATACAAGTCGGGATCATTCCAAATATTGTTGACCACATCATATATAACAGCCTAACTGCAGGGGCGCCTAACTGCAATGGCGCCATGCAGAAATTGCACATACCCAGACCTCGATCCCTCCGTATAGTTTAGAATTAGGGAGGTGTCGCTCCTTTTATTCAATGATATCGCCATTTAGATTTTAGATCAAACTTATTATGAGCTAAAACCTAAACAGCTGTTTTGTTGATAATCAGAACCACGCAATATCTTATTAGACACAATAATGGGATTATAGGATATATTTGAATGATTTTTCATAGTCGTATATGAAATATGCAAAAAATCAAGATTCCAAGACCGTAGTTTTGGGAGGGTTAAACTTGCAAGGTGCAATGTAGCGTTACCGAATCAAATGATTCTCCGCCACAACCTAAATCTCGGCATATACGTGGATGAGAACACTGCCGCTCGCGAGAGTATCGAAGTCGCGCTCAGCACACACCTAGTTACTAATTGGTCGAATACGTTCCATTGATGGAACTCAGTCCCAGAGTTTTGATAAGTTCTATGTTCTGTAGTTTGTTTGTCGGTTGCTAGTCAGTGTCTTGACGACAGCATGAACGTAGAATCAAACTTACCGTGAATATTGATAAACACTTTTGTCGAGCGTTCTGAAAACTGAGCCGAAAGCCTACCTGGCTCTCAAGGTAGAACTATGTATACAAGTTTTCCTGCAACCGGGAAAGTTGGTCTTACGGTCGAAAGACAATGCTCAAATTAAAGAAAAGTTGTATAGGATGAAATGGTCCTTTGATTTCTATCTACATCAAAGTCTAAAGCGACTTGAAATACAATCAATACAAGATAAATGTTACTGGGGCGAAAGAAACGATCAGATCATTGAACTCAATGAAAGCGGTACAACAATGCGTACGAAAATATTGCCAACGACCAAAGTATTGAAACTTATAGTATTTTGTGAAAACGCTTACACAACGTTACGGTTTTCTCCTTAATTTTAAAAGAATACTTCCGAAAAAAAGAAGACGAAAATTCCAAAAAAACCGACAATTTCAGTAACCGGGAGTATTTATTTTTCATCTATATGAAATAGTTTATTCTACCACTAACGATTCTCAACTTGCAGTCATTAACTTCCCTGCTCGAAACTCATTTGATCGTACACTCTCACAATTGCCAAAGTGAACATAATATACGCATTAAATTGTACAAAATGGGAAGGAAAATGTATAGACACAAGCATAGCTGCAATAATTGTTGCCTTGGTTGGTGGGGCTTGGGCTTCTATCGTGCGGCTCGCGCCTTGCCGCACGACAGAAGCCCTAGCCCCACCAACCAAGGCAACAATTATTGCAGCTGACACAAGCAGCGCAGTGTGCCTGTGCTCTGAAAACATGAAATAGAGCAACAGATATAATTTCAGAAGAAGAAATGCATGTGGTTGCAAAACTAAAATATTTTTTTCTGTTGAATAAACACCACAAACGTCATGTCATAGCTATTCTATTTCGACAGCTTTCAAATAAATCAGTCTTTCTATAGAGACAAATGATCTATATCATACGATTTTGATGACAGATTTCTGAGCAACGTTACCTCTTTACATAAATAACTTCGATTCAAACCAGTGGCATAAACAAAGAAATGGTTTCCAAATATTTATATATCTCATCTTTGATCCAATCTGTTAGTATATACTCTCGCTCCCAGCCGCCCATGTTGCGAATATGTAAAATAAATTAACAGGTGGTTTACGTTTTATGATGATGCTGGTGGTGGTGGGAAGATGATGATGATGATGAAATGCGGCGACCAAGTTCGCTTTTCTGGTTGTCAGGCATCGAAATTCGAACTTGCGTTAAACGAGTCCTGTCTCGCTGATTGGCTTAACGCGTTCTACATTCTTAAAACTGCGTCGCGATCTTCCAAAGTTCTATTTTTCTTTGGTTTGTTTATCCGTTGTCAATCACAGAATTTCCGCGGCACTGAGAGCATCAGACCAACTTGCTATTGATATTTATCTCGCAGTAACCAAAATTTAAGTGTGAGAAATATTATATTTCTCAGAGGATGAAAAACTTGTTTTCTATTCGACGTCGGATAGTTGAAGGGTTTGTAGCCTATGACTTCATTGTGGATTTGACTGTACTGGATGTGGTCATCTGGAATACTCGAATTGAACGAGTACAAATTGAAAGTCCGGTCATCCATAAAGTCTGGCACAGGTAAATTTGCATCAGTGAAGAAAAAGGCTCTGGGTCGATACTTCTTGGATGCAACAACATCTGTGGCCAAATATTCCTGTTATATCGGATCTTGGTGTTGATGGACTGGAAAACATGGATCGTCAACACTACACCAACATGAGTGGACAAAACAGCAATGAACTTATAGAGCAAACTGCTGCTGCCGGGAAGACAAGAACTTCTGGTGTTCCACAATCCGAAGCTCAGACTAAGAGCGTTCACTATCTCTTCAAAGTTGATGACACAGCTGATGAAAGACCTACTGACAGTGCCATAGTCTACCTTGATCCAAGGGACATGTGCAGGACGCCGGTGCAGATACCAGAACACCCGTGTTTGCCGGAGGAAGTGTCCAGAAATTTAGACATCTTGAAAACATTTTCGTCAGGTAGACTAGTCTTGCTCAAGCCTGTCAGAATCCCAAGTTACGATGATGAAACCCCGGACATTTATCTAGAGGCTGGTCCGATTTCGGAAGATTTGCAATTAATGATAAAGCAGCGCCAACTCAGAGGTGCCAAGCCTCAGATGTCCCTCCCTGAGGAAGTTTCCAGAAATCTGGACATTTTGAAAACCTTTGCCAAGGGGGAATTAGTCTTTCGCAGGCCAATTGCTGTACCAAGTTATGAATGTGAGTATGTGGACGAAGAAATCGAACTAGCAGACGGTGAACTTGGAACAACCGAGCCCGAATCTGCTCTCCAGCCCGCGCCAGGTTCAAACCATGCTTGCCAAACACAAAGTCAAAGACAGCAACATATATACCGACCATTACAGGAGTCAAGGAATTCGGATTTATTGAAAACATTTTCGTCTGGAGACCCTGTCTTACGTAGGAAAATAGCAATTGATGATGTCCCAGAGGAAAATAGTGATTCTGTTGGTGGAATTATTGATGATTTTGAGGAAGAAACGGCACTAGCTTGCAGTTCAGATGTAATAGATCTTCAACGAACACTTGTACAGATTCCACGACAGACAGACAGAGATCTTGATATTTTGAAAACATTTGCACCAGGCAAGCTTGCTCCTCGTGGACCAGTTGGGAAGACCAAGAAAATTTATGAAAACTGCAGTGTCTGCACCAGAAGTGTACAGAGTGGTCAAAGGGGCTCCGTGAAAGCTAACGAGAAAGATGCGCTGATCATGATTGAGGACGCTCTGGACGCAGAGTCGAAGACTATTGCTGGGCCAAGACAGAAGGATTTGACAGAGACAGTACGAAGGGCTCATGCAGTGACAACAAAAATAACGATGAAGGAGCAACCAAAGCACGAAAATAAACGTACAGGTGTTAAAACAAAGGTGACAGGATCAGTGGGTCATCCGAAATCTCCACGGAAGAAGCCTTGCTCAACATGTGACTTGATAAACCTGGGCGCCCCGACGACGAAACAGAAGGGTGATATTCACAGCACAACGTCGCAAAACGGAAACGAAAACGCAGCAACCCAACGAAGACTCTGCCGTAAATGTGAAAGAGAGAGGAAATTCAGAGCGTACATCGATGAACAACTGAAAGAAATTGTGGAAATAAAGATGAAAAGAAAATATACGAGGACCAATGGCGGGGATAAACCAAGCAGCGTGACCTTATCAGACAAACCGCCTTAACGTAAAATCACTTTTGAATAAGTAGACAAGTCATAGACATATATGTGACAGTCAATTTGTCACAAACCATACAAGTGAAGAGGTGATTGTGAAACGTTATTTGTGACAGACTGTGACAAGCTGACAAGTGAAATGTTAATTCTACAGATTCTATCGTGTACCACCAATAACGTCCGGCTACTGATAATATACGACAGTCAAGTTGTCACAAATCTAACACACGGAAGCTCAAGCCCATTCCAGGTTCATCGAAAAGAGACAACCAACAGAGGTCGTGCCAAGAGCATGACCAAACTGCTAGACGGCCCATTATCTCTCTATTGTACGTCCTGGTGTTGTATGATTGTAGAGTAGGGTGATAGAGGGAGAGAATGAAATAACAAATACCAGAACCGAAAATTGGACCGAGGAATTTGCCCAAAGTCCTACAAGAGTGCGTTCAATTGTTCATTTACTGGTTCCATGATGCAGTGCGCTAGGGTATGCAAAACATACGTTACTCACAGAACCTTTTAGCCGTAGGGTATACGAGCACAGTGGCAGGTCACCCTGGCCTATATTGTAATCGCTGATAGGAACAAAATACACGAGACATTTTTAGTATTGCAAATTTGTGTAATTCTTGTATAATAAACCGTTGTACAACATCAGTATGCTTTTGTTGTTTTGAGTGTGTACACGGTGTTTGATACAACCACAGCAATGCAGCGTGTCAAACTGTACATGTCATACTGAAAGCTCGAATCAGTGGTTTGCCACAGTTACTCTTTAAATTGGTGTGATTGGACGCCGCCGTTTTTCTCTGGGTATGTGCTTCGTACAAATATTTGGACACACTATAATAATACACCTTGCTGTTTAGGGAAGATAGTAACGAACGATCGTGGAGGTTATTGCGCAGTCTGAATTCCATGCATTTCAGGCCGTCAGGGCAGAATTACAAATATTGAAGGTATAGAATATGCCTCGAGGACAGATATTCAGACTATCAAACTTTTACGATATCGTTTTGATTTACCAGTTGTGGAGCCTCATTTTGAAGCTTATGAAGTCGCAAAAAATGTTCACCGGCTTAGTTACATTGAAAATAGGGAATTATATTTTCCCCATAGAGATAATTCAGAAATGGCAGCCAGTTTGAATGTCAAATATCGGTAAATATAATTTGGATAATATTTCTTTCGTTCCAAAATATGCAGCGTGATCCCTGATTTATTTTCTCGATTTTGAAAGAGGATGGTTGAAAGTTTGCTTGATGAACATTTGATCAGAAAGTTAAGTCTTTCATTTTCGAGGCGCGAACTACCTTAAATGACTGCCCCTTTCAATTCATGAAAGCATGGCGTCTAACAGTCTGGAGTGATAGGATTTCACGAGCATGTGGCATGTGGAAGTGAAGGTAGTATGCGCCTAGAAAGTCAAAGACTTGAACTTTTGCTCAAACTTTCCTCAGGGAATATTTCAACTATTCTCATTCAAAATCAAGAATAAAAATCGGGGATGAACATGCAAATTTTTGTACTAGAGTAACAAATCACCCGAGATTTACCGATACTTGAAATTCAAAATGGCCACCATCCTTATGTTAAATCTATTATGCAGAAAACTAAAATTTTCGATTTCCGGAAAACTAAGACGGTGAAAAGTTTTCTCATCACCAACAGCTTTGAAATGAAGCCCCACAAAAGGTAGGTCAGAAAAGAATTGAAATAGTTTGAGAGTCCGAATATCTGTCCCCGAGGTGCATTCTACCTTAAAAGGGTACCTACCAATCATGTTGAACCTCGCTGCATTTTCAGACTTCAAAGGTACCATTGTTGCCAACAGAGCTTGAGTGCACAACTAGATCTTTCAGAGGTGACGATTTCACGAACATCACACTATCTCGGCCCACTTCAGAATGAGCCCTCTGGCAGTATCTTTTTAATTTTGTAACCACCGAAACAATAGCAGAGGAATTTCACGGTAGTATAATTGGACTACGAGATTGAAGCACGCGCGCCTTTAACCCTTGATCACCTTTGAATGCCGGAAATTTCAACCGTACTTAGACCTCGAGATTGAAGCACGTACCTTTAATACTTGACTACCCTTGATTGCGGGAAATTTCCATCGCCTAAATAAATTAATACACACCCTCAAATGCGTCGGAAGCAAATCAAAAGTGAGGGGCAACTTCAGTATTGAAGAAAAGTAGGATAATTTGCACAAATTTACATACTTTGCGTATATATTACATTCCATTACAGTGCATGATATTGCATCTAGCAATTTGCTTCTATGGTGTTGAGATATATGTCGGGTACACGTCCGACTTAATAAAAAGAATGTTGTACTCGAGATATTATTTATTACACCTCATCTATAGTACTGATCTCGTGATTGGCTAACACTCCGCCACGTGGCACTCAAAAGAAGTGATATAACATTGTTCGATTTGCTATATTGCCCTCGACTCTTGCCCGCTAACCGTTCGAACGTAACTTCGAAGCGCGCACACGCATTGTGGTGTACAGGCGCTAGGACTCTTGCATGAGACATTCAAAATGCGTTATTTCAACCTGTAGTTCGATACGCACAGTACAAATTTAGGATTTTGTGATGATTTCAAATGTTCGGTGTAATAAAATTTGATAACACATGACAGTGAGGGCAATATCACGATTTGTGGCCTGACCTCGGGCTAGTGCTCCTGACTGAAATATTGATGATATTCTCGCCTGTGTCTAGGGCATAATCAATATCTCGGTCAGGATCACCATCCCTTGGGCAGGCTACAAATCGTCACTGTCACATGTTCTTATTTAATTCAAATTTAGTAATAACAATTTTTTTAATCAGTCTGTGGATGGAGTGATTCACTGTCATAAGTTGCGTGGGAACACAGATCTCATTTGTTGCATATTCTTGTTGTTGTTTGATGTGACAAAACGTTACTATTTTAAATTTTCCGACAAAAACAAAACAAACAAACCAAGAGGACAACGGCTGTTTTGTGTAAAATTATGATAATTAGCATAAATATACCTACTTTGCGTATAAATTACATACCATTAAACTGCACAATACTGCATCTAGCAATTTGCTTGTATTGTGTTGTGATATGTGTCAGGTACACGCATTGTCCGACTCACCATAAAAAGAATATTGTAGTCGAGATATTTACACAATAGAGAAATCAACAAATACATGAATGTTATTTCAAATTTAGTAATAACAATTTTTAATCAGTCTGTGAAGTGATTCACTGTCACAAGTTACGTGGCTACACAGATCTCATTTGTTGCATATTCTGGTTGTTGCTTGATGTGACAAATTGTTACTAATTCAAATTTTCCGAAAACAAACAAACATACTTTGGGAAATTCAAAAGCACAGTCTGGCCGCTTTTGTTAATGGTTATCATGAATGAAAATAAACACTGTACTTTTGATGTCGAGTTTTCTTGTTTATTTCTGATATAAGAATAGCTTTTATCACAAAACGCACGACTTGTAATAAGTAAATTCTCACAAAAAAATGCGTAGAAGCAAATCAAAAGAGGCCGAGGGCAACTTATGTATGATAATTTGCATAAAAATACATAGTTTGCGTATATATTACATAATATATTGAAGTGCACGATACTGTAGCTAACAATTTGCTTGTATGTTGTTGAGATATGTGTCCGGTACACGTCTGACTCATCATAAAAAGAATATTGTAGTCGAGATATTTACATAATAGAAATCAACAAATACATGAATGTTATTTCAAATTTAGTGATAACAATTTTTAATGTCTGTGAAATGATTAATTATCATAAGTTGCGTGGGTAACACAGATCTCATTTGTTACATATTCTGGTTGTTGTTTGATATGAAAAAACGTTACTAATTCAAATTTTCCGAAAAAAGCAAACCTTGAAAATCTAAAAACAGAGTCTTGCCCCTTTTGTTTAGGTTAAAAGAAAATAAAAACTATACTTTTGATGTCGAGTTTTCGTGTTTATTTCTGATCTAAATAGCTTTTATCACAAAATGCATGAAATGTGATAAGTACATTCTCACAAAAAGTGCGTAGAAAGCAAATCAAAAGGGGTGGGGAAAAACTCCAGTTTGTATAAAAGCATGATAATTTGCATAAATTTACATACTCTGCGTATATATTACATACCATTAAAGTGTACGATACTGCATCTATAGCAATTTGCTTGTATGTTCAATAAAAAGAATATTGTACTCGAGATATTTACATAATAGGGAAATCAACAAATACATGCATGTTATTTCAAATTTAGTAATAACAATTGTTAATGTCCGTGAAGTGATTAACTATCATAAGGTGCGTGCGTAACACAGATCTCATTTGTTACATATTCTGGTTGTTGTTTGATATGAAAATACGTTACCAATTCAAAATTTCCGGAAAAAAAACAAACCTTGAATATCTGACGGCAGAGCCTTGCAGCTTTAGTTTATGGTTACAAAGAAAATAGAAACTATGCTTTTGATGTCGAGTTTTCGTGTTTATTTCTGATCTAAGAATAGCTTTATCACAAAACGCATGACAACATGTGATAAGAAAATTATCATAAAAAATACGACAGGACCTCAGATTGAACTAAATGTCGATGTAACATGTCAAGCAGTAACGCGTCCTTTTACGTTGTTTTCATTTTGTGTTTATTTATTTCTTGGCTACTTCAGAATGTATATGATAGTTACAGGGTCAGCTTTCATTCAACCTGATACAGAACTTCCCTGCGTATTTCACTCCAATAAGTCTGCCCGTTCACTATCACACACGAGGAGGTTGGGCTGGCTGTGAAAACAGCATTGCCAGTCATATTCTTAGGCGTGCTGATGTGTTGGCGTGCTGACGTTCCAATGCCCGCAACAAACTGGAGTCCCAATCACTGGTCGCTCGCCGAGCGAGAAAATGAAAGTTGATCTACTTGTCTACCAAGAAATCACGCACGAACAGCGTTTTCAGCTTCATCGGCTGCCCTGTACATACTTCAATACTTGCAACCTCATACATTTGCAGCCGAAATGTAGCTGTCCCCAACCCCACCCCACCCCCGCTCCCTACGCAACTGACTGTCAGTGCCGGAAATTCTGGCGAGATCCTTGATGTGTTCATGTGTTTGGAATAGAACATTGGCAATTTTAGTTAAGGGGTAAATATCACGATGGTCTCCTTTGTAAACTACTGCACATATTATTGTTAGTAAATTGCTCCATTACAAACAGCATGATAACTGATAATATGAAATATCACCTGGAGAATGACACCTATAGTGGCATAAATGAGTATTCAACTTGAAGCTAGTGTTAGTAATGATGGCAGTGATATAGTTTTCAAAGGAGAGCTTATGCGACATTGTTTAGCAAAACTCTTCACCCCTTTTCTCGCAGAGTTTCTGCTCACACGAACTTTTCATCAAAAATTTGCACATTTTCGATGACCTTGAGATCAAACTACCTCTCACAAGATCCCATTTTGTTTTATGTAAAAGTCATCTCTTATGTGCCCATGAATAGTTAGACTTTGATCGTTGTTTTAAACTTGAATTTCTAATAGATATAAAACGTTTTATTGGTATGAAAGAGATGTTTAGCAAAATTCAACTTTGTACAAAACGAGAAACTCTCGTGTCACACAAGTCAATAGGTTAAACCCGGAATACAAATGGACCATGGTACAAAGAAAACCATGCGCACAAACGCGCACAGAAATACGTGTGTTTTCATATGTGGTTGTACACATGGGTTGGTTTGTAGCACTGTCACATGATCTCTTGGGAGTGCTGAGTCTGTAAAACATATTGCGTAGTATTGATTCAAGAGTAGAACCATTGAAAGCTAAGAGTATCAGTTTTTTTTCTCATTTTCAACTTTTATTGAGAAAATAATGTCTCACATTGTCAGAAAAAAGACAGTATGTTTGTTTTCTACAAAATATGTTCCTGAAAAAAAGTAAAACACAAAATGATAAATCTTTGAGAGGTCAAAAATGAAAGTACATACATAGCAAGTAGCTATCACTTCTTGATGTTAGAATGTACTTACACATCTATATTCTGATATATTTTGGTTTTTTGATCACAATCATTCAAAATGTCAGTCCAAGGTATCCAGTCTTTAAAATATCAGATGTCTTACATAATGTGATAAACTTTCACGTCACAATGCAGCAATTCTAAAGTCCTTTGTCCCCTGAGGTTAGACTACCCCTATGAGGGTTACTTGGCATGGGGTTTGTCCCATGAGAAAACCTTCCATAATTTGAACTGCAAAACATGTTTTAATGTGAATTACTTGCATTTGCTTGTTTAAAGCCATTTCAGTCATGTGACTGAGGTTTCTTCAACTTGACCTTGTGTCCTTAACATGCCCATAAAATCTCAGAAATGAATTGGTGAGAGTGGCTGAGAGTTTGTAAAGAGGGAGTGGAATGTACTCTGCATTGAACAATGATCTACATTTTTTTTCACATGACGCAAAATATGTACAGGTGTGTGCACATCATTTTGTGCTGCATGTGTGGTCTTGTAAATGTTTGCTAACCACTATACACATATGATGTTTGATATCATACAAAATCTTCACCCTCATATTGAGGCTGTGCAATATTCACACAAAGCAGATGTACACAGTACATGACTGCATTGCCCTAGGGAAGGAATTTCATTCAATTTAATTCAATTCAATTCAATTCAATTCAGTATTCAAGTCAATTCAATTCAACACAATGGTGATGACAGAGTGTAATATTTATGGGTCACACAATTTTGGGGCCATTTTGTGTGATATCTTGTACACCCCTCTCCCCATCCCACATTTTTTGACATTTTTTTCTGCTGAGCTGATCAACTTTCACTAGCTGCTGCTTTTGCTGCTTCCTCCTTGGCTTTTCGCATTCTGATGTAGTCTCGTCCGACGATCTTTGGAGGCAGTATGTCTACAAACAAACAGAACAAGTCAAAGTCAGATACACATTGGAAGAATCAGAATAATCTCCCAAGTTTGATTTATTATGAAAAAGACATGAACAGGACTTTAGAAAACAAGAAGCACTGGGCAAAAGAAAATAGGAATGGTGCATTGGGTGACATACTTAGCAGATAGTTTATATATGTATAATCAGTGTATGTCTGTATGCATGAGAGAGAAAGAAAGAGAGGGGGTAGGGAGGGTGGGAGAGAGTATGTATATCGAAGTTGTGTAAATGACTATACCTACCTTCTAAAAACTCCATTGACTCTGTTTCCTTGACAACCATCGACAGATCTCTGTATGTTAGCTTCTTTTCACCTTCTGATTGCTTGGTATATGCTTTCTGCGCAAGGTCTGCGATGAACAGTTCCTGGAGAAACAAGGAACAGGCATGTCACGTTATTGTGAAGCAAGCACGATAAATCTGTACCAATTTCACGACCATTTTACACAAAATTGACAATATTGACGCATCGCTACCCTAATGGCTACGCATACATCTATGTCTTTGCACCTAGCACAAATGATCAGAAGACGTTAAGCAACAGTAAAGGGAAAAGGACGGACTGTTTCTCGGTTTGATCGTAAACAGTAGAGGCGAGATCAATACACTGTTGTCAGCATCATCGCATGGCGTTTGGCACATGCCGAATTCTATTGTATCGGTGAAAAGGTAATGCTGGTTTTGTTTGGAAATTATGGGGACTAATGTTTGCAACTTTCCTTACCGTTGCTTTAGCAACTACTATGATAGCTTCCTGGCCTATCGACGAAACCTCCGGCGAGGTCTTCATAATGGTTTTTATACGAGATATCGGCAAGCTCGTAAGTCTGCTACTGTCCCTTTCCGCCATGATTGTTTTGCTGGTAACATAAGTAGTCTGTGTGTTCGAAAATTGCAGCTGTTAAGAAAAAACATTGATTTTTCGTAGATACTCTGCTATTTTTATACTCAAAGTAAGTAAAAATTAAATATTATGGATCGAGTTTCTTTTTGTATATTTTTACCGTGTTATGATGACAACAACGAAATTAAATTGTAGGGAAAAACTGAACTGATTATTATGTGCTAACCTCATCTTCTCTTCGCCTAATCAGTCATAATAATCCAACATGGCGATCTGTTTTCGCTGGAATCGAGTGTTTTTTCGTAGTTTAGACAATATTTCAGTATTTCAGGGTTTTCATGTAAGATTTTCTACCTCTTCGTATAACATGATGTAATCAATCTTCAGGAGGTACCGTGTGGTAGTTTTGAAACGGGTAAGTACCGGCGCGGGGTCCGTACAACGCCCCTTCGATTTTCGACGACACGATCGAATTACGCAGCGACTCGCAAGGACCGCGATCGCAGATGGCGGTGGTGGAAAATAATTTCTGACAACCAGTACTGCCGAAGAACCACACATATCATGATACGTCATACAAAATGTGGTCCCTGTTTTGTGAAATCTCACTGTTCTATTATATTTCGAACCCTCAGATTGTCGTCAGTCGCTGGCTGGCATATATAGTCATGTCGGCGTTTTCACTGCTCAATTTGACCATGGTTACCCTGTTTAAGTAACCGCACAGTGACATTACTGAATTTAGAAGCAGAAGTCATGTTTTGATGTATATCACGAAAAACTGTATGTTTTCATGACCGTTCTGAGTGTATGTTGTTCATCTCTGATTCGATTGAAAGATTTTCAAATACATCACCTTTCAAAAACCAAAAAAGTTTGAATGTCCCATTGAGCCATACACTCTCGCGGAGAATCCCTCGAGTTCACTTTAGGTTCTTTTGGAGTCTTTCGTATAGGAACACTGTCCAATGTATATATAAGCCAGAGACCTAGACTAAATACCAGTCTACATGTAAAACCATGATCGTTCATCACCTAAAATTGTTTAGTTCTTAGTAGGACAGATTTTAAATCAGGTCCCACAGAGGTGGCAGGCATTTAGGCAATGGATTTTGAACTGAACTGTATGACATAGAAAGACCTCCCCTTGTTTGTGATTTGTATGGAAGACAAGAGACATGGAAATTGGCCCCTGGTAATATTTGCTTTTGTTTGTGGACTGTGTACGTGATTTCTCAGTACAATAATGTGATTCAATTTCTCAACTGCCAGATGTTACTGCTAAATGATTTGCCAGCATTATACCTACACATAAATGAAACATTTTCTATTGTATATCTGACTTATGTATATGACTCCTCTTGAAAGCATGCTTTGAGATTTACATTTTGATGTGGGACACTGATATTGAATTTTGTCAACTTTATCCCTTTTCCTGCCAGACAGTAATAACTGTATCACTTCCCCATCAGCCAAGTCAGTAAAAAGCGGTATTAAGCCAAAACATGACATATTTTCACCCACTTGGCTTGGTATGTTATAGCATCTTTTGTCCAAAAAAATCAACTTTACAGTATTATGTTTTCAACAGCCTTCAAATATACAGTATTATTTTAAAATACATCATATGGAATACGTTGTGTTTCATTAATTTTAACCATCTTGACCTGGTGGTGAAATATGGACATGGCAGGAAAAGGATTAAGTGAACACACTTGCATACGTGCTAGGATGTTGAAAATTTTGGTTACAGGTGGCAAAAATAAAAGTACAGGTGGTTACAAGTAGTGTATATGCACATTAAGTTGGTGAAAAATGTCCTAATTTTTTATTAAAACTAAATTTTTACAGCTGGCAAATTTTAGCTGACAGCCGGTTGATTTTTGCCGGCTGCCAGCTATTTTGTACATCCCTGACATTGTAATTGCTGTCTACCGTAAAAGGGGAAAAACTTTTGATATTTTTCATATTTAATTTTTTAAAACAGCTTTTCCATAAAATGAGAAAAGCGTTGATGACTGCAAGAAATGTTTTGAATATTTTTTACTACCAGGACAAACATGGACAAAGTGTCTTCAAAAATATTATACCTTTATACTATACCCTAGCTATCAAACAGTGACTCTTTGCCCACAGTGAGTCAATAACTTGGATAATAGCTTGCAGAAATCTGGTTTTGCACTTTTACCAAGGTTTATTGGAATTATCTGATTTAATTATTGGTCCTTACTTTTTCTAGAGTCAAGATGAGTTATGCTGATTACAGTCAACGAGTTGAAGACCATCAAGCTTTGCTTGTCCTACTCAAAGCAGTAGGGCCTCACAAGACCAAGGCATACAACAAAATATTTGACCGAATATCCCGGGAAACTCATGTGCGCCTGTCGGACGGGAAGAGAAGAGTCTGTCTTCGTTACAAGAGGAACGTTCCGCAGGCGAATAGCGACTGGGGGGAGTTCCAGTGCCACCGCAAAGTGCTGGGACTGCTCTGTATCGGCAAGTGCACCTCTGATGGTGACCTGGCAAACATCGAGGCCAACTTTGACTCGCTCAAGGAAGGCTACAAAAACACTTTGTATAACTCCCGATGCATGGTGTTCGGAAACACCGGCGGAGGGACCAACGAGCAATCGCAGCCGCAGCAGGGCCGGCCGGACTTTGTGTTTTACCAGAGTTTCGAAGACTGTGTGAAACTGGAGGATCAGGTCAGGGAGTTTGCAGCCTCTCTTTTCTGGGTGTTGGAATCCAAGCGACTGGACAAGTCTAGCGATAAGGGGGATAGGGCACCTCTACTTATGGCTCCATTCGAGAAGAGGGACTTTGTTGGCATCGATACCGAAAGCAGGTAAATCTTCCCATCTTTATCCATAGACCTAAGGGGTCTATGCTTTATCGTAGCTACTGTGCTGTTGATTCAGGGGAAACTTATGCATCTCCCCAGGGGGTCAGGAACATGTAACTTTATCAACTTCCGTAGTGTTATTGAGATCCTTTGTCCAGTCAGACTGTAAACAAGATTGCTTCTTAAAAGCAAGCAAACTGTCAGTGACATACCCTGCAAGACCATGTTGTTAACCTTCTTGTACCTACTGTACATGTACATTCAGGATGGTATGTCTCTTGATGAATGAAGTCTGCAAGAAGTATTATTTTTAAAAGAAAGTTGCCTTTAATGTAGCGTACACATATGTTTTTCATTAAGCTGAGCACAAGTAGCTGTTCAAGCATGATTGTTATACAATGTCACACAGCTGTATTAGAGTGAGGGAAGATACTGCATACAAAGGAAACTAGCTGTATTGATGGTTATTGTATTGGTGTGTGAAATTGTAAAAGAAAGCACCTCTCTACACCCTTCACCCATACCATATCTTTGTCTGAACAGTTAAAATTATTTTATTGCTTGTCCATGTAAATTTTTCTGTTCTTTCAATTAGCATTAAGATAGTATGTGCCTTGAAAGTGAAAGACTTAAACTTTTGCTCAAACTTTCCTCAATGAAACTTTCAACCATTCTCTTACCAAATCAAGAATAAAAAATCAGGGGTCACCATTTAAAGTTCAGAACTAGAGAAACAAATTACAGTACCTCCATTGTATTATTTACCGATAGTTGAAATTCAAAGTAAATTCAATCGGGAAAAACAAAATTTTCAATTTTTGAAAAAGTAATACAGCGAAAATTCTTCTCACTGCAGGAGCCTAAAAATGAAAGCCCATAAGTGGTTGATCAGAAATGAAAAGTAAACATTTAGTCCTGATACCTGTCGCTGAGGCGCATTCTACCTTTTATTACATGCCTCGTATATAGAACGTCGCGCACTCCATAGGATTGAATGGTAACTCGTCGATGACGTCCTGGGCCGCATAGTCATCAGTGGACTGAAAGTGAACCGGAACTATTTTTTTTAGATTGACAACTTGTTACATGTATGTAAAAATGTCGAAATTTCATGTTTTGCACAGGAAATCCAGTTTTGGAAAATTTTGCAGAAAAAAAATTGATAAACCGCATAACAGTAGTTAAATATATCATTGCGCCATTCGATAATGAAAATCATTCCATTTTTTAACGGATTTTTGTCTAACATGGAAATGAAGCATTGGATTATCATTTGCCAATAAATCTAAATATTTTGAATGACAGATGTGTAAGAGAGGCATGTAATAAAGACATTATAGCCCAAACATGGGACTATGTACCCTCGGGGTAGGAGACCATTTGCCCTCCTTACGTCGGGCAAATGGTCACCTGCCCTCGGGCACATAGTCCCATGTTTGGGCTATAATATGAGGTTATTACGAAAATACCGCAAGGGATGCACGAGGACATTGGCGCAGCGTATCGCCCGACGCGAAGCAGAGGGCGGTGCGTGGCGCCAATGTCCGAGTGCATCCTTTGCGGTATTTTCATAATAACCTTATTATTATACATCTTATATTCTTGACTGGGGCATCAAATTGTCAGAGTAATGACCATTTTCGTGCAATGTCAACAATTTTTCTTCCGATTTATAGCGCAAGTGTACAACGCTATCTCGGATGCGCTTAACTGCAAGTTCTGGATAGTGTGTGTGCACTACACACGTACGTACAGAGCGCGCGCGAGACATGTTCGGGCACTCGTCCAATGAGTCCCTTGAAACCGTTCAACAGTGAATGCGCAGATACAGCCGCAGGGGATGAGGCGCCTTGAAACCGTACGTGTTACGGAACGGGCGTTCCGTACGGCTTTTTAGCGCACGCAAAATTCTATTGTTCTCGATGGTAGATGTATAATAATATATAATATACACTGTACAACAGAATTTTATTCATAGTTGGAACTTTGTACTTAGGATATACTGTACCCCTATCAGTACATGTATCGATACTGAAATTGCAGTATTGATTACTTGGTAGTCATTGTTTGTACAAGCTTTGCATGCTTCACTCCTATAGCCATAACTATGCTTTCCCGTGAAGAAAGAATTTTAATCTGTCTTTGTTGAGAATATCATTCATCACTAAGACCTTATTTTTCTTCAACAATTCACCTTCCTACCACTTGTCCTTCCTCGGTCAACTGCCACCATCTTATCTTGTCCTTCATCGGTCAGTGATTTGGTCATTTCAGACCACTTGTCCTTCTTCAGTCACTATCTGTACTTTCCGACTAGTCTCCAGAATCTCACAAAAGAAAAGTAAGAGTGACAACTCCGTTACATGAAACTGGACAATTTTGTGACAGTAAACAAGGAAATCTGTCAATGCGTATTGAAATGTTTATTTTGGACCCAAAGACTGTTGTTTTTATTTCACTTGATTCTCAGGACAGATACTGCACTAAACAGTTTTCTCTACATCTGAGAAAATTAGACACTTGTTCTGAATTATTACCATGAGCCACTTTTCTGATTCAAAAGTGTGGCACATGCACAATTCTTGCCGTATTTTTACCAAACATCCTTCCTGTCCATCCTATAGAACAGCATGAGAGTAAATATTATATCATTTCGTGAGCAAATGAACAAAAATAGTTTATGTCATATTAGCTGGTATTCTTAGGTAACAGCAAATAACAGTATTGGCCAAATCATGGACAGCAGAGAACTACTTTTCCCCAGATTTAATATCTTACCCTCTCACCACCATGGTTTGGCCCAAACCCATTGTTATCAATGATGAGTGGGGACCTGTTTACAGGGAATTAGGGGTGAAGAGGTGAAAAAAAGACGAGCACAAATACTACAGCCTAGATGTACATTAAAAATTCAGATATCAGACATATTTTATAAATGCTGCTTAGCCATGCTGCTTAGCCATCCAGTACACTGTATAGCAAGTGACTATAGATTATGTATAGGGAATAGACAATTTACTATGCATGTGGAAAAATATGTCTAATTGATTTTATCAGCAATTCACATATGTATGCATTTAAAGCTGTCTACCAGCATATCCTCTGTGAATTGGTGTTTTTAATGAATACAGGTTATGTGAATAACAGATCTTTCTGATGTTTATATATAGAAACATTTTTTATTCGCAGAACCTGTATAAATAATATGTATTTAACAAAAAAAAATGTTTTTCTTCATTGTAGGAATTACAAGAAGAGAATCCAAGGTCGGATGAGAAAACACGTCGGTGATCTATGTCTGCAAGCTGGGATGACTCAAGACGCATTCATTCACTATCAGGCAGCTGCTGATACATTGAAATCGGCCAATGATTGGCTCTGGCTTGCAGGTGAGGCAATATTACAAATGTAACAAAGACAGTGATTGGCTATGTGTAACAGGCAAGGTCACATTGAAAAAGTAATGAAGCAAATGTTATACCCGTAATATCTATCTATCTATCTACCTATCTATCTATCTATCTATCTATCCATTCATCTATATGTACATGTACATCGATATGTATATAGACAGACACACTGATAGATAGAAGAATAAATAGATGTAGATATACATGTACATATATAGATATAAATGATACAATTCTATATTACCCAGTAGTACATCTATTGTGGGCGTGATATTTTAGAATTTTGTAAAGTATTTTGTTATGTGAGAAATCATAGGATTATCAACAGTAATGCCTACACAAAGAAGATACAAATAATAGTTTATTCATAGAATGAAAATTTATGACGTGTTTTTCGTACTGTATTTCAGGGGCGTATGAAGGAATGTGTTCGGCATCTGTGATTACACTTTATCCGGAGACGACAAAACCAGCGTTTTCAAGAAATCTCACCTTTCATGGCAGTCCAGCCAGAGTTCAAAACATCCGACTTAAAACAAGTAATGTGAAATACTCATGCTTCTCACATTGCACATGCCAAATGTTTTTTGTGTTGTGGTCCACATCCTCAGTGTCACTGTGATTTCAAATTTGATGCAGTTATTTACTTAGCCAGTTTTAAGGTAGTATGTGCCTCAAAAGTTAAATTTTTGAACTTTTGTTCAAACTTTCAAAATCAGTGATAAAAATTTGGAGCTGCTCTGCAAATTTTGGTAACAGAGAAACTACATACCTACCATAACATTTAGCAACATTTGCAATATAAAATGGCTATCCTTGTGTTAACTCCAAAAGGGGAAAATAAATTTTCCATTTTCGGAAAGAAAAGAGAGAGTCAAAATATTCTTTACACCAGGAGCTTGAAAATGAGTCTGCACAAGATGTAGGCAAGAAAAGCATTGTAAAAATTTGAGAGTCTGAATGTGTCCTGGAGGCGCATTCAATTTATGATTAAAACCATTAGTCAGTGATAAACAAATACTGGCAGTGTTCATTGATTGAATGTCAACGCATCATCGGTTTTCGTTAACATCAATCGTTTTTTATACCGAACTGAGTATGGTGGAATGTGCCCTTTGTACTTGTGACATCTCCAAAAGTAAGAGAAATTCGAGTTCAGAAGAGCAACCAATAGCTTTTATTGTTTCAATATTTCAAAAAATAAACATCAACCTGGAGACTATTTGTGAGCATTGAACTGTACTGTATCTTATCAAATGAAAGCGGGCAAGAATGATCGCTTTGCAAGTTTATCCAATATTAAGTACACTGTCAACTAAGCTAAGTCTGCTGTTTGTGCGTGCCTACCCTGGAAGAAAAAGAGTTATATGTAACTGTTAGGCTATTGTCATTTTACTGTGGGTGAGGCAAGTTCGCTGAACATACTGTACCACTGTCTGATCAGTAACTCAAGTAATGACGTGGATAGAATTTGAACATCCAACAGTAGATGCATCTTGAGACTTCAGCTCATTAATTCGTGCATTTAACGGAAAGTTTGAAATGATAGTTAATATTTACAGAAAGGGCAAAGATCATGTGAACATTGGAAATTTAGAGTGGGTTTACTGAAGGACATATTAGCTGAGTGCACTGTCATGGGCATAGATCACAAATCGTTTCTTTGCAACTATTTGTTCACCCTCAGGTCATTGGTGGTTTCTTCTCAAAATCAATGTGAAAAGCACGTTTTGACCGCGGCATAATCTCCGTTATGCTTAGTGCTTTTGATGAAAATGTCAGACAAGCTACAGCTCTTGCAACCTCTGAATAATGCAGTCAAGGTCAGCAACCTGTGACTCATCCCAGGTTGCCATGCCAATATTGAATTGTCCCTCACTTCTCAGGTCAAATTTTTTTGTATCGCTACATTGCGTAAAGAAACCCAGAATAGTTCAATGAACTCAAACTCAAATATTTCAAATAGATCAGAATATTGTAAAATTATATCAAATTTAAAATCTTGCAATTACGAGGACAAGTCATAAACTACTATGGGTAGCGCCATTTGTTTAAAATAATATCTTTCCTTTGCAACACTAATTTACTTTTAATAAATATCAGAAAAATCATGTATTCTAGTTTCACAAGACTGAAAAATCCTGGGCCTATGAAAAGCTGAAGTGCAATTCAACATTATCCTGGGGGGTATGTTTGTATGTTTTCAGCATGAAGGACACCCTCAGGCAATGACCAATTTCTATCAAAACGAGGTTGTGCAGCAAGATTTAGTCAATGAAATCCATTGCTTACAAGCCACGGATGTTTTTTTTCATTCAACCCCTAAATCCAACAGATACACCGTGAATGGGTCTCAAACACCAAAACGATCTAACACCCCCATCCTGCTTTTCTGCATACAGGTACGTACACAGCCAATGGTTTCTCGGACACTTTTGAAACCAAACCTCCCAAGAACTGCCTAGCAGGCGAAGAAATCATTGAAAAGTACAGAGATGCAATCGTCCAATATAGCAAGGTAAATAACTCAGAGCAATGAATGGTCTCTGTTCATACATTGGCTACCTGCTGTGTCTTTGAAGTAATTTATGAAGTGTTTTTGAATGATAAATCCATAATAGTAGCATGTTATTAATGATTGACCTTCAGTGCTCTTCATTGCTTCAAATTTCAGGTATGTCACTTGTTAGCATATGAATTTATAATTGTTAATTTGCATATTGTATTGCTCCACAGATCCAATCGTTTGTCTCCCATTAACATATGAATCGGTTGTCACACGCCTCTCTCTCCTGTATTCCTAAATACAATATACTCAGTCAGAAACTCTTTTCTGATGGAGCTAGTTCAAAATCAAGAATAAAGTGCTCAGCATTGAAGGTTTGAAAAACCTGTCTTTGAATTTGAAATTTATCACCTGGCATGTGTGACAATGGTTTAGACCACAGTAGCTTGCATAGAATACGCTAAATGCTTGATGCCTTTGTTAAGAAATGATGAACTTGGACTTGTAACCCGGAGAGTTGAAAATTACACATTGTGCCTTTGGTTCAGTCAATTTCATGCTTTGACCTTGGTTTTGCCATGTGAATGAAGATACTATTTACACAGGTGTAATTCAAGGGCACTGAGTGTGTGGTCTCGTTAAAGGACAAGGTTAACGTGCAATCATGCAATTAACAATGGTGTAAGTGGGAGTACAAGGATGTGTGGGTTTTCAATTTCACTTTTGAAAATTATGGTCTTTTCACAATGATCAGTTCATTTCAGTGTCCTAATGGCCACGTAATGTTTCTTTGATTGAAAATGATAAGTGGAGTTCATGAACTTGCAGTGTACATGACGTACCCTTGAACTGTAAATATTGGCAGAAAGTAAAATTTTATCAAGATATCTGTTGCGCCGCTATGTTAAAACATAGGATGGAAATGGATGTCGTGTATTCATGTACAGCATTGATATATCTTCAACAGTACTGTATGAACTGTTACATGCGCTATGCAAATGCTCTGATAACATTTGATTGTGGCGGACGTTACTAGTACACATCGAAGTAGTTTATTTATCAACATACTGTAATAATATTAATTATTCACAGAATTTAATTTCACTATCTTAGCTGATAGGTAAAATCCACTACCCCCGGTAACGTAAAATCTTAATGAAAATGTTAAATAAAAATACTGTCGGTAGATTCTATTTTTTTACTGGCAAATCAGTGAATTCAAATCTCTGTGAAATGTGTCACACATTAGAATAGTGAAATTAGATCCCTGTCACAATTAATAAACAGTATGCTATGTAGACTTTCAATTTTCAGAAAATGACAAATAAATACTAGTATAGTGTAATGTCTCTCTGTCTGGGTCAGTATTTTGATCCAACCCTGGCCTGTTGCACTGTACAGAGAAGATCATCATACAGAGATACTGTTCCACTCAGTCATGTGTCCTCACTGGTCTTTTATAGAGTGAGCTTCCTAGGCCAAATTGATGCGCCACATACCTAAGACAGTGTTGTCTGACTAAAGAAAATTTTCACATATCACATTTAAAACTGTGGTACAGAGCTGACTCAGGGTAAGATCAAGAAATTCTTAAATTTAATCTCTAAGAAATTTCATCAGTAAAATTGCAAGTTGGTTCCACATTCTCATTTTAATATTGTGTTTTTTATCACTTTTCAGTACAAGAATGCAGGTATTGTTGAAATGGAAGCAAGTATAAAAGCTACCAGGGTACTCATCCAACAAAATGTAAGTACTACATTGCTTTTCACAAGAAAACGTCCTCCCCAGTATGCCTCAGGTCAGCTTTATAACCAGTGGCTTTCAAATTTCATTCATGGTCAACAATAATCATAATATACACTGTATACATGTATCTGTTCCCTCATACATGAATTCAACCACATCATGAAAGTCAATTGGCCCAAAACTAAGTCTGTATGTCGTATTTCATTCAAGCATTCTGCAAAATTTAACTTTTCTCATGTCCAGCCATTGGTTACACATAGAGTGGGATACAGTATGGCTTCATGTATCCCAGTTTTTCTATAGCTGCTTGCCAAATCACATAATTCAAGTAAAAATTGAGTTTAGTTTAGACCTCTGTCTCCAGATTAGCCAAATTTCAAATGCTAAATTTCAAAATACTACCAGTACTGTACTGACGTTGCAGCACCTCTTGTCCACATACATACACAGCTAAATACTTTATTCAAAATTGTCTGTAAATCAGTGTACAGATTCACATTGCTATATATCATCAATTGTGTAGCATTTTATACATTTTATGTAGTTTGCTAAAGCTGAGCCAGCTGACAACATTTCAGGATTGTTCAATTATCTTTTTCTAAAAATGCAGGTTTGACCTGTATTTCAAAGTAAAATACAATGATATATATATCTATATATTACAGAAAGAAACTGGTAACTTACAGTACGGAAAATAATAATTTTGTATGTCCATTATTCAGTTTGAACTCTTTGATTTGTTTTGACAGAAATATTTAGAAGCCTCAGATTTCCTCCAGAATGTCGTTTACATCAACTTGTCGTTGTCTGATGAAGAGAAGATACAGAGATACAGTACGCTGTCGGTGTTGTACTCACAGATAGGGTTTCACAGGAAAGCTTCCTTTTACAAGAGAGTTGCTGCAATGCAGTGCGTTTCACCTCAGAATCCACACCCAGGATGGGTGCCGGTGAGTGTTGCAACAGCTGAGCTATTCTGTCAATTGAGTGCAGCCCCAAAGGGCTGAAAATCAATGTGCTCACTCCCATATTTGCAAGTATACACAGTGGATCTTTCATTGAACAGGAGTGTGAAAGCAAAGTTATGTTCCATGGGCAGTATATTGTGCTGTACTTTCCATGGTTGATGCAAGTGAAAAATACGGTATTTAGATGACATCAACAATTTGTTTACTTTTTCTGAGCAGTGTTTTCATCGGTGAATACTAAGTTTAAACAGTAATTATCTATCTGGTTCAATGCTTGTACCCATCAGACAATCTCTTACCCCTCTCTGTAAATGTGACCCCAAAACTGTAAGTGAGACATTGTGATAAATGGACCGGGATAACCCTTATGATACCAGAATGATTGCATTTTACTGGATTCCAAAATTTTCAGTACGCATTGTCATTATACTAGCCAAAGTGTCGGTAATATTCGCCCACAACACATCGACAGCAATGCATTATATAAACATTAACAAAGTACACACCAGAGACATTTCAGTGTGGTGCATTACTTTTCTGATTCTCATTTCAGTGTCATAATTTACTTCTACAATCTCTGGAAGGATACAAATTACCACTGGATCCCAGAGAAAACCCAACTAGTAAGTACAACACAAAATAAAACAATGACCTTCATTTTCTAAAGATGTCTGGGACGTACATGTAGATAGCCCGATCATTGTGTAAACATCCACTCGATCTTGTTCTTGCTAAGTCTACATAGTGGAAGGAAATTCACAACAGGAAAATGTTTTGTGTTTCCTATGAAACAGAGATTGCACATGATTATTTACTGCTAATAAGCAGAAGTGTGTCTTTATGTTCAAATAGAAAAGGTACTTATGTCATAAACACTCACTGAGGGTAATGTAAATTTTTTTTATATTTGCAAACACCTTTTAGGGACTCTTTAGATGATTCTAACGCTTATCCTGCCAAGTTCATATTTCACCATAAGGTCAAGTGGGTTAAAACTAGTGAAGCAAAACATGTCCCTTAAGGTGTATTTTAACAAATGTTGAACATTTAAAAGTCCCTGAAAACATACTGTCAGTATGATTTTTACTAAAGCTGCTATAACATACTAAGCTAAGTGGGTGAAAATACCTACAGTTCTGGCTCAATGCCGCTTTTTATTGACTTGGAAGATGGGGAAGTGATAAGCCTGGCAGGGTGAGGGTTAAGATAGAGCACATGTAGCTGTTTTACTGAATTCTAGGCATTATTTTTATCTTTGTGATCAGACCTTGGACCTTGTCATTTCCAGGCAACTACACTATATTGTAGTGCCGTGCAGAAATTGACAGTCAGAGAACACAATTAAAAATCTCTGCAGGCAATTGAGTTGATAATAAATATTAATACAAGAGACATACAAAAGTTCACGGTTAGGAATGCATGTGCTATTTTTTGGTGATGCCCACAGCATGGAGTCAATTCTCACTGATTATCATTCATATGCACATACCGTTGAGATTTGAATGCCAGTTTTATCCAGCATCCATGCATTCCCAATGCCATCTTCAGAGTAACTGTTATAGTCACGATACAAGTAAGTCGTGTTCCAGCATTCAATTTTTTTATGAAACACATCTTTACAATAGCAAAGAAAATGGGAGTATGTGCTTTATGCAGCAGAAAAACTTTCAGTGCCTGTAGTTCCACTTTTCTGATAATTCTTGAAAGGTTAGGTCAAAATTTTAACCTTGCCCCTCTCCACAGAAGCAGAAATTTCTCTGTCATTATTCATCATCTGAACCGCTCATCTCAGGCAAGGGTTGGCATCTTAGGAAAGTTTTTACATTGCTTCAGTCTGAACCTTGGCTTGGATTCAGTCATTATGTGAAGTTTGTTTTAATGAGAACTATGAAGATTCCAAATGATTAAAATAGATGAAAAATTAATAGACAACGTTGTTGAAAATGTTCAACGCGCAGGTGGATGGAAATGAGTTGAAATGATAAACATAAACACAGGAATAAACTGAATAAGCCTGGCATTGCAACAAATCCAAGTTCATGGCATTGGAGAGATCCTTCCTTTCCTTGGTAGATCTTCAAATCAAAGACATACACCTTTCATCAGAGAAGAGTTTTGAATGTGTATCACTTTTTAACAATACAGTTCAAATTTGCCAGTAGTTTTTGCAATAATGGTTTTCCTTTGTCATTGACAGCCTATGTGAGCGGATGGCCTGTGGTCCAGCTACGAGTCTTGCATGAATTGGTGTACACTGCAAAACGAATGGGTAACCCGGCACTGGCTGTCAGGTAGGTATCAAGTGGACAGTTCAGTGTGTGCCTTCCAACAATTGAGATTTCTGACTGGTCAGTGATTGTTTAACCCTTTCACCACCATGGTTTGGTCCAAACCTATTGTTATCAAAGGTGCCTGTGGACCTGTTTACAGGGAATTAGGGGTGAACAGGTTAACCTTTTGAGTGCTGTAATTTTTCCCACCAAAATTTTAGTGCAACATTTTCTGAAATTTTATGAATTTTTCCGTAAATTCTTTGATAATTGTGGACTAAAAGGATATCACATCTCATTGGCTATCGTTTTTTATCTTAATTTTGGCAAAATTCAGGAAAAAATTGACTGGGGTACATTTGGTAAAGGCAAAAAAAATTGACTTTGGCGCCCAAAGTGTTTGTGACATGTATGGAACCCACAGGCAAGTGACTCGTCACTTTCATGAATGTTTAATTTGGTTATTATTGTAAAAAATTTGCCTTCACTAGACACCAACTGTCTGATCTGTGTTTTATTTCAGACACATGTGTTTTATGCTCCACACGTTATTTGATCACATGACCCAGAATGAGCGAAAGGAAATGTGTACAGTGTTAGAGAGTTACACAGCAAAATGCCCGGGCACTCCGACACCGCTGGCTCTGGAAAACGGCACAATTATACCAGGTGTTCCCCTGAACAGATTCCCTACTGTCAAGTAAGTGTGATTTTATATAAAATTAAACTTGAAGTGGACACTGAACCCTTTCAGTACCATGGTGTGGCCCAAACTCATTGTTGTCAATGGTGATTTTGGAACTCTCTACAGGAAATAGGGGTGAACAGGTTACAACAAATGAGCTGAGAGAGGGATCCATTTCATAAAGACTCACAGAAGTACCATAACCCTTTCACCAGCAGACTTTGGTTCTGTCCCATCATTTTCAATAGAATAGGTGAAGCCACGTACAGGGACATGGGGGTGAAAGAGCTCAAAATTGAACAGGGTATATATTTTACATTTTCAGTCACAGAGATGAAGCCTTTGGAGATGTTTTCACCATTGCCAAGTCAATCCCGTAAACGTACTCAGTGCATAGCCATATCAATAGTTGATCATCAATAGTTACAGCTACTGTCCTTGTAACCAAAACAACCACAAACATTTCACCATCCATCCCTGTGTTCTTATCTTTCATAGGTCTTTCAAACTGTCTCCTCTTTCGTCCCACCTCCAACCTCATGAATCTGGTAGCAGCGGCGCCATCAAGACACCCCCTATAACAAATAGTCCATTCATCTACTCCCCAATTCAGCCACAGACTAAAGTAGATGGAAAGGCCAAGTCCAAAACCAAAATGGGTAAGTCAATTGTTTCATTGAGGGGCAGTTACCATTATGGTGTTTGTAATTATATTTTTTTACACAGACATGTTCTGTGTGATGAAGCATGTAAATTGTCTCTTGTCACATCCCAGTTATCACCCACATTGGTTTGTCTCAGTGAATAGAATTACAGCAAAACCTGAAATAGACTTTGCATCAAATAGTGTCTGTTTACTGTAAACAACACAGCGTATTGTAGAGAGATAGGTTCTCGAATGACTTTGTATGTAGAATACTGCAAAATCATTACATTGACAGATATATCACTATTTTGATGTTTGATATATTCTCACTGTGATTTGAATTCTTCAACTAAAGAGTATGCAAGTAAATGGACAGAATCTATAGCAGTGTTCGCGGTAACTTGTTTCTCATCACGTACTGCATACGCATTAGTCTGCTAAAATTGCGTAATGGCTGGATTTGAGTGCGTAATTTCACTTCCGCACTCGATTGATGAAAAACTGACTGCAAAATACAATGTGCCGTTGAATAAACCTACACTACATATTCGGATTGTACGATGTAACATTTTTTAATGAAAACAGTTTAACGAACAACTTGAACAATGTTGAAACGTAACAGCGAAGGGTATACATGCGACCGTCAAAACACATCGGGCACCCAAAAGTTAGGGTTATGGCAGCTTATCCAGACACTTCTGCAGTGTTCAAAATTTATCAGGATTCCGACGAGCTCTACCGATGAATCTTTTTTTAGTCGTCCGTGGGGACTTATAGGTTTGGTCATGTCCGTGCGTGTGTGCGTGCGTCCGTCCGTCCGTCCGTCCGTCCGTCCGTCCGTCCGTTCACGCAGATATCTCAGAGATGCCTGGAGCGATTTCATTCAAACTTGGTACAAGGATTACTTCATATGTCATACAGATGCACGTCGATTTGTTTTGTGATACGATCCAATATGGCCGCCAGGCGGCCATTTTATTACGATTTTTTCATGTACAGAGCCATAACTCAGGCATGTTCCAACCGATTTATTCAAAGTTGGTACAAGGACATTGACCAATGTCATAGATATGCACGTCAATTTGTTTTGTGATACGATCCAATATGGCCGCCAGGCGGCCATTTTATTACGATTTTTTCATGTACAGAGCCATAACTCAGGCATGTTCCAACCGATTTTATTCAAAGTTGGTACAAGGACATTGACCAATGTCATAGATATGCACGTCAATTTGTTTTGTGATACGATCCAATATGGCCGCCAGGCGGCCATTTTATTAAGATTTTTTCATGTACAGAGCTATTACTCAGGCACGTTTCAACCGATTTTATTCAAAGTTGGTACAAGCTTATTGACAAATGTCATAGCTGTGCACGGCAATTTGTTTTGTGATACGATCCAAAATGGCCGTTGTGCGGCCATTTTATTACGATTTTTTTCATGTACAGAGCCATAACTCAGGCATATCTCAACTGATTTTATTCAAAGTTGGTACAAGGACATTGACCTATGTCATACATATGCACGTCAATCTGTTTTGTGATACGATCCAATATGGCCGCCAGGCGGCCATTTTATTACGATTTTTTCATGTACAGAGCCATTTCTCAGGCATGTTCCAACCGATTTTATTCAAAGTTGGTACAAGGACATCGACCAATGTCATAGATATGCACATCAATTTGTTTTGTGATACGATCCAATATGGCCGCCAGGCGGCCATTTTATTACGATTTTTTCATGTACAGAGCCATAACTCAGGCATGTTTCGACCGATTTTATTCAGAGTTGGTACAAGGACATTGACCAATGTCATAGATATGCACATCAATTTGTTTTGTGATACAATCCAATATGGCCGCCAGGTGGCCATTTTATTACGATTTTTTCATGTACAGAGCCATTACTCAGGCATGTTCCAACCGATTTTATTCAGAGTTGGTACAAGGACATTGACCAATGTCATAGATATGCACGTCAATTTGTTTTGTGATACGATCCAATATGGCCGCCAGGCGGCCATTTTATTAAGATTTTTTCATGTACAGAGCTATTACTCAGGCACGTTTCAACCGATTTTATTCAAAGTTGGTACAAGCTTATTGACAAATGTCATAGCTGTGCACGGCAATTTGTTTTGTGATACGATCCAATATGGCCGCCAGGCGGCCATTTTATTACGATTTTTTCATGTACAGAGCCATAACTCAGGCATATCTCAACTGATTTTATTCAAAGTTGGTACAAGGACATTGACCTATGTCATACATATGCACGTCAATCTGTTTTGTGATACGATCCAATATGGCCGCCAGACGGCATTCTATTATGATTTTTTTCATGTACAGAGCCATTTCTCAGGCATATCCGCATGTTTCGACCAATTTTATTCAAAGTTGGTACAAGGACATCGACCAATGTCATAGCTATGCACATCAATTTGTTTTGTGATGCGATCCAATATGGCCACTGTGCGACCATTTTGTTACATTTTTTTCATGTCCTGAACCATAACTCAAACAGGTATCAAGCGAATTCATTCAAAAGTATTTTTTATCACAGACCTAATGAGAGGACTCTATCCTCTCTGAGGACATGTAATCAAAGTACCCATTAACAAGTGGGGACTGTGTCATCAACGATGACTTGTTTTTCACGGACTCGTAGAGCAAAGTCAAAAGAAAACATTTGTCTGCTTCGACGCCATGCTGCATATGTGCTTGATCAAAATTTGGGAACAGCGAGACGCGATGATCGTGCACGGTTGGCATTTATATAATTTGTCGCAACATTTCTGTCAATCACTCACTTTGTGTCATAAGTTTCAGAAACTATCGCTCGCCTGAAAATTAGCAACGTAATTCATAGGCACAGCTGACATGATAACGTGCCTATAACGTGATAACGTGTGAACTACGATGCCGATTTTTCAGACAACGCCCAGAGAATCCGAAACATTCCACACAAAATGAGTGATTGACAGAAATGTTTTGCAACAAATTTCGTCTGGTTGTCGCCTAAGCTCAGTTGCTGGGAGTGCTTTTGGTGTTATCCTTTGCGTATAGAAAACGCATAACAATGATAAAAATGCATAGAGAGTCAATTTCAATGCGTAAATACGCACGATTTTTGCATAAATGCGAACTCTGAACTCTGTATTGTAATTTAACATTTTCACTTCGATTTCATTTAGCAGATTTTATCTATCAGCAAATGATAGTGAAATTAGTTCTCAATGAATAAGTTACGGTTTCGCAGTCAAAGGTATTTGTGTAAATTTCCAAGAGCAACTTGAAAATGTAGTGAAAAAAACCTGACTGAAGCATACTGAAGTAACAATAGATAGACCGTAGTACTGTAGTTGCAGTGAAACCCTAGCTTCAACCAAACTACATGTTCATGTACTTTGGCTACATTTAGCCAGTGTGAAATCTAATCATTCTAGCTCATTTTTTTTTCAATCATATTGGGTCAGATCAAAACAAGAATATCAATATTCAAATCCTAGTCTATTAAAAGCTCAAAAGCTGAAAATAAATCAATGTCATTGGCTCCATTGTTCAACAACCATATTTAGACATCATTTGGAATTCATATAAAAGCACTGTGAGTGTACTTATAATGAAAAACAAACAACAGAAATGAATGCATCGTTGAAATGTACTTCAGTCTCTGTGAGAATTCAAATATGTCACTGCCATATTCCCCGTATAGTGCCAATGAACAATAGATACCCGTATTGCCCTTGAAGCCAAACTACTGCCTTGATTATTCATCGTACAAAGTCAGCTAATACAGGCTGTAAAATATTTGGATAGACCTTTGTCTGACATTATAATAATGTCACACACACACACACACACAACACACACACACACACACACACACCACATAAACCAAAACAAACCATAACAAATTATATATTGTGTTAGTTCGACAAACAGTCAAAAGATGTAAAAGATATTGCACCTTTCGGATAAAGTTTTATCGGAGATTGTGAATCTTTGACTTCACATTTAGATCACACAATTTTGTTTCTTTTTAGCGTTCCAATGGGTTGAAGGGGATACCTGTGAGATAGCGTTACAAGTCAATAACCCACTGCCATTTGAACTCAAGGTGGACAATATGGTGAGTTATCGGCTTGGATGGTCCTACACTGGCTTTTTTCATTCAGCTCCTAACAATCACTAATGAGTATAGATAATGGAAATGAATACAGATGGTTCTAAGCAGATTTGTGTGTGCAGCTAGCTCACCAGAAGTCAGTATCTCAGCGCCCTTTGACCTAGAGGGCGATAATACAACATGTGTCACAATGAGGCCATCATTATCTGACCTCTGTTAGTGACCTGATATGAAGACAAGCGGCAACAGTGGATTAAAGTAATCAAATATAATAAATCATAATTACTCAATAGACATGTCTGTATGCTACATGCAGTTTTGCTGCAGATTCCTCTTTCATTGGTGTTTGCTAGCCTTGTTCTCTCTTTCCTTTACAAGTGTGTTTGCATTTTTTTCCGTTTATCATATCTAGGGTTTGCTGGCCGAGGGTCTGGAGTTTGACCCAATACCGGCGTCATTTTCCCTGCCGGCTGAGTCGGGGCCCTATCCAGTTGCCATTCATGGCTCACCTAAGGGGTCAGGCACCCTCAAGATAGTTGGTAAGTGTCGTCAACTCGCGTCTAAGTTTATGCAGGACATGTAAAGCAGGAAGGAAGACATGCATTTTAGGCATAAGGTCCTATGCACAGTTACCCTACTTCAGATGATAGACACATGAAAATCACAAATCCATATCATCAAATAGATTTGTACTGCACTTAACCCTTTGAGTGCTGTATTTTTTCCCCATCAAAATTTCAGTGTAACATTTTACCTTCTGTGAACTTTTCTGTAATTTTTCTGATAATTTTGGACCAAATGAACAAAACATTTCATTGGCCACAGTTTTTTATCAAAATTTTTGCTAAAATCTGACAAAAATTGACTAAAGTATATTTTATAAGCATGACAAAAATTGACTTTGGCGCTCAAGGGCTTAAGTATGCAGTTTTGTGGTTCAGGAACTTTATCTTGAAGGCAGAATATTACTTGAAACACGGTTACTGGAGTGACCGTGTCTTTTGAGTGACTGTGCTTGAAATTGAACTTTGATGTCAGTTACAGTCTGTAATCAATTTCTTCCAAATTTTGTTTCCACTTCAGGTTACATCTCACACGTCCTTGGGGTCAAAAGTCACTGCCGGCTGAGGGACATTCAGGCCGTGTCCGAGTCATTCTACGAAGTGGAGGTGGTTCCGGCACTGCCCCAGTTGAAGATCAACACGTCCCTGCCCCAGAATGCCAGCGTGAAGGCATCGTCCACAATCAATGACGCCATGCTGTCTAGCGTAGCCTTGACCTTGCTGGCCGGAGAGAGGTGAGTGGACACATCAGTGTTGCTATGGAGATTAGAGGAAGTGGGATGCGATGGAGAAAGGGAGATTAGGAGAATTGGATGAGAAAGAATTTGAGGGTAGAATGAGAATTAGAAAAATCATCAGCAAGCATGAGGAAAAGTGGGCCCAGTAGAGAGAAGTTGTGACGCGTTATATACTACAGTATCCATCCCAGGATTCCATTGTGGTGAAGGGGTTTGGTTTGAGGCCTGCAACATCATGGTTTGATCCAAACCCATTGTTATTGATAGTGGTTGTGGACCTGTTTAGGATGAACAGGTTAAAAATACTGGAGGGTGAATTCAACCAGTCACAAGAAGGAGAGTGATTTAGACACTTGGGCCTTGATGTGATAATAAAAGAAGGAAAAGATATTCCCATGTGAAAGTTTTTATTGGCAGATTTTGCTGTAACTGGAAAAATTCCGAGGGATAAAATTACTGGTATAGTGTGAATCATTACAGTTTGAGAATATTGTGGTAATATGATGATGAACCTGTTTCTCTTACTTGCAGTCAAGAGTGTGCAATTACGCTGCAAAACTGTGGGAAAGTACCCTTGGAAAGCATCGCTATTGCCATGGACAAGGTCAAGTCTAAAGGTTAGCTTTGACATGCGCACTTTCTCTTAAATGCTTGAAAAAATCAGTTAAATAGAGTTTGATCAAATAACAGGAAGGCAAATTTTGTGTAAATTTGTTCTGGTCAAGTGAAATGTTGTATAGTTTTCAACACAAAATAAAATTTTAATTCATGTGAGTGACAGTCAAACATCACGGGTTCTGTCTTACAATGCTTTGCTTATCCAGTGGAAGGAATTGGTTAAACCCAGACATGGAAATGACCATTGTACAAACTAAACCGCATGCTGAAACGTAACTAGAATTATGTGTAAACCTGTGCGAATGATTATCTTGGTGTATTTGTTTTCATCACTGTATTCATAAGCATCGTCAGATTCTGGACACTATTGTTGTCTGAGTGTGACATTTTATTCCGTAGTAGGCCCATTTACATTTGTGTATTTTCGTTTACTTGACAGATGTACCTATTGACAGTATGTTCAGTTGGAGTGAGGAGAACATTAAAACACAACTTCCTGTCCAGCCAGGAAGTAGTCTAACATTTACAGTTTACATCAAAGCTATTGGTGACTTCATAGCAGCAGATGCTATATTACCAGAAGGTGAGCAAAACTGTTTTAGCGTCAAAGTCAATTTTGTCACCTTCGTAGGATGTGTAAAAGTCGATTTTTTTCAGAATTTTATCAAAATTTTGATAAAAAAACTGTAGCAAGTGAAATGTGTTGTCCATTTGGTCCAAAATTGCCAAAAAACTACAGAAGAATTCATGAGAATTCATAAAATGTTGCACTAAATTTTTGGTGGGAAAAATTACAGCACTCAGAGGGTTAACCCATAGACAGATTCATGTTCAGCTCACAAAGAACTTACTTATTTGTGTTTGTATCAGGATCGAGATGAGAGTTTCACTGTTTCTGCTTGTCACTGTAAGAGGGCGCCATACTTCCGCTGGCTCATTTCAGTCAGCTTGTAATTGCAGAGTCAGCAGAGGCACATCAATGAGGGATATACACTTTTTTTCCAACAAATCTCAGAAGACACATTTTGAATATCTGTTGGTACAATCTTTAAGATTTTTCATTTTGACTTTTATCACATGATTAACAAATATTAAGGCGTCGAAAATCTTTATAAAATAGGATACCATGATATCAATAGTCAGTACACGGTATCAAGCTTTCAAGGATGTAAATGTATTTGGTTTTGTATTGAATGAGGAATGTGAAAAAGGTACATGTAATACATGACAGTGTTTATGACATTGATATCTGTTTCCTTGTACCAGAGACACCAACTTCACCCTTGCCATACCCAGAAGCCAAGTCCAAGGTCAGCAAACCTGGCAACCCTGACAGCAAAGGAACACATGATGCAGGCAACTCTGAAATGGATGTCAATAAAAAGGTATGGCGATAGAGATTGCTGGTGTGACTTTGTGTTGTGATTCTGGTAAATAGTTGATTCCTATACTTCCTATACCTAGATACCCTCTAAAGAATTAAATCTATCTGACAGGGTTTTCTAGTACACTGTACAGCAATCAAACTGTATATTTTATTAAAACCCTGTTTTGTCCTGTCCCAGTTGTGCGTACATCAAGAAAAATTTGTATCACAAGTAATACATGTGTCATGTTCAATTATTTGTTGTACAACTTTTCTGTTACCGATGTAGTTTTAATTCCCCATTATGGAAGAGAAAAGGTAACATTTCAATTTTATTTCACAAATATAGGCCACCGGCTTTCATGAACAAAACGCACAAAAGCAGATTCCTAGGTTAAAGGTCACAGCTGCCGATTAAAAAACTATTTGTTCACATTATAGAAATATTCAAACAAGTAATCAAAGTTTTACTGTCATTTCCATTTTTAAGTTCAACAGTGTGACATAGTGTTTTCTTTATACTATACTATCTGCAAAAGATGTACACATAATAATATTGAAGATGAGACTCATTTCCTATTTATTTGTGAATACTATAAATCAGAACGAGATACATTATACAATACTATTCAATCAGTACACCCAACATTCCAATCATTATCACATAACAGTCAATTAGAATTCATGATGAATAACAAGAATTATACATTCCCATAGCAATGTACATTAACAAGTGTCTACTTCTGAGAGATCAATAACAAACAAGTACGATGAAAAACAAATATTCTTTCCAGTTTGTGTTCCATTTATGTATGTTCCTTTATTTATTTATTTATTTATTTCTGATTTTGACCTTTTCTGGCTACTTATTGTATTGCTTCTTTGAAGTCTCTATGTATGACGATGTTTACCCTTTCCTTAGGGTAAAGTGTGTCAATAAAGCAGATACTTTGCCAGACCAAAATTCACCTGTATCCTAGTTTGCCATCAACTCTAAAATAAGTGAGATATACTTGTGGTGGTCTTTATTCTGTATTCCAGGTCATCGGCCCAACATACAAACAGAACTCAGATAACATTATTAAATGACAGGAAAAAAAGAAAAACAACAATTCTTAAGAAGTAAATATTTACCAGCTATTTATTTCACATCACCATCAGAAAGGAAATTTGTAAATTTGATGTCTACGAGTAATACTGATTTATTACGGAGATTAGCAGCCTTTACATTCCATGCTATGATATGCAGAAAAGATATTGAAATGTAAAATATATTTTTTTTTTCCCGCAAGTGAGATATACTCTCACTCTAATAAAACAGTACTTCTCACTGATATGTATAATTAAAAATCGCTTCCACAAAATTTTTGACAAACTTATCGGCTGCTTTTTCCCATAGATCATAGATGCCACGTTACGTATTCAGTATAGTGGAGGTCCCGGTCTTAAGGCAAGTTATCAGAGAGTGGCCACCGTTGGTATAAAACTCACAGTACAGCCCTCAGTAATGCTGACAAGATGGACAACGATACCTGCCAAAAGGTAACATTGATTCTGCTGTCAGTTTGTTTGAACCCTCGCATTACCAAATCTTGGTATAAACCTATTATTTTCCATGGTAAATTTAACCTTTGCATTAGACATAGTAGTGAAAGCGTTGACGTACATATCTATGAATCTTATTTGTCACAGGGCTCTTTGCCCGATGCAGTGTTTTGAAAGACATTGACACATTTGAGAACTTTTGGCACACATTTTTATTTGTCATTGCACAACTTTGGTGCCCAGCAGGAGCAATTTTACATTTTATCTGTTCATTTAGGACTATATACAGTATTGTCAAAGGAGAGATCATTTGTAATTTTTGTGTTTCATAAACCGTTGAGGCAAAAGTATCTCATGTAAAAAAAGGAAAATGAAAATTGCCCATGTATTCAACAATGTCTATTATTGCATTTGCAAAATTAGAAGTTCAGAGTATGTACTGCTCAAATTGCTATGAACGCTGTTGGTCTGCGGCAACTTTTAATCAGCCGTGAAACAATTTCCATTTCCTGTGTGTGATTCGTTTCCACAGTCCAAGTCAGTTTCATCTCATTGTTGACATGGTGAATCAAAGCGGCCATGAGATGATAGTGCAATATGGAGATGACACAGAAACCACCTTGGAAAGTAAACAGAAAAGGAGGTAAGTGTGTGGAAAGAAATTGTCAATATTTCTGGTGTTAGAGATCAGAAGTACACATCTTCAAAAAGTTCAACATTTTGTGCATTAGACTTGTTATTTCGTAGTGAAAGCCTTGCAGAATAATGTTTTTCTTTTATGGCTTGGAATACACTAAACAAACACAGATGCTTTGATAATACCAGTAAACAGTAATAAATCTTGCATAAAGTGGCAATATTCACCTGCTGAGACAACTGAATCTGACCAGTAGAGGGCGCTGTTCACAGAAGTCAGTGAATCATGGCAGCTTGGAGTGTTGTCCCAGCCTTTAGTAAGAGCACACATGAAAACATTTTCCTAAACTGGCTTACAAGTAAGGAGAAAGTAAGATATTTGCTCAGTTTATCACTAATGATTCTATTGTTATTTCATCTTTCAGAATTGGTGTCTTAGTGGAGAGATTTTCCCTGGTAGAAAAGAAGAAGGATGGTTTGCTGGCAAGGGACGGAGGAAAAGACAATCTGATCAAACTGTATGCACAACAACTAGCCAGTCTGGTCGACATCAGATGGAAAATTATATCCTTTCATGTGCAAATTGTGATTTCATACCACAGATACAAAGTAGAAACGAGCCAAGACTAACCCTGCTAAATTTGGGTATTGTATAGTGGTTGCTCATAGAATCTTTATTCTGGTAAATGCATTTACTTTATCCTTCTGCAGAGGTGAAACACCAATGTGTGAACAAAAGGTGTTTAGTGTTGACCATGGGTGAGATGCACCTAACATGTGATCAGTGAGTTGGATGAAGAAATGTCCATGACAACATAATATCGAATGTTTCTATCAGTTGCTATCAATATGGTCGATAGAGGCACTGTTCATATAACGTGATTAACCAATCTGGATAAACTGCATTATCCGTGGTACGATCGCCAATCAGCTACTGTTTCGCCACATTGAACCTCAAAACATGACTGCTTTCCTCAAAACAGTGCGACCAATCTGTTCATCCCCATGATTTTTGAAAAGATAGTTAAATTTCCAATCCAAGAGTTAGCAGAAAGTGCGATGCAGATTATTATGTTTGAGCACACAGCCAAAATCCGATCACGTGTAGGTAGCCTAATTCCATTTCATAGATTTGATGAGTGTGTTAGACCACAGAGCACCATGTATGCAATCGATTGATCAAGCTGGCCACCCAGTGAAAAGCACCTCCATGCCTTCTAGGTATGACCAGCTGGTTTTCTTGCCTTAACTTATCATACCTATCAAATAAAAAGTCTGGCTGTCTCCCCATAGATGGTCTTTACCTATCTCAGTACATGGTCCATCACATGAGACAATGCCCTGTACAATGGGAGGTCACCCTCAACGGTACATTTCATGCATTGGATGAACCTGTCAATTTCAACATCGCTGAACCAATCAATGTCAATGTCAAAGTCACCAATGACACTGGTGAGTTTTGTTTTTTTGTTGTGTTTATTTCTCATTTGATCCCGCACCACCGAACTTTGGTACATTTCCGTTGTTTCCATTATGTTCATTTCAAGAATGGGACCGTGTCATCGTAGTATATCTTAAATTTCAACATATATCTGATTTGAGACATACAGCCAAACACCCATTGGTGATGAATATGCTAACAGTAAAGCCACCTACAGAAAGTGTACTGTGAGTCGGAAAAAACAGATTTCTTTGAAATTATATTCATGTAACATTCATCACATAATCAGAATTTTCTCATTTGAATACAATCAATAGCCCTCAATCCCAACATTGTTAATTTAATTACTGTTCACATTGCTAGGTGTGACCGTTGGTCCCAGTGTCCTCACAATCCAACCGTACCTGGATCAACAGAACAGCACACATGAGACACAACTTGACAGCAGTGTGCTGTGCATCGGACAAACATCTATCAAAGTAGCTGAGGTGAGTTCAAGGCTTTCAGTGAGATCGTTGTTGACATACAATGTACCTCTGTGTGCACTAACTGATGGTAATTTCGAAAGGTAAAGAGCTGTGCCAACTTTGCTTCATTGCTGGGACTATTTCTGTTTGTCATTAAGACTAAGTGATAGTATGTATCATTGCTGCATATGACATGTGGTTGTCCATCAAATATCTTTTTCAAGACCGTCAGTTCTATATTCATAGGATGCACACAGTGCAGTAAAGCTACGTCTCATATAGACCAAGAATTTACATCATGGAATTTATCCATGGCATCTCTCAAAAGGATGAGAGTGGAGTCTTGACAACTAATAACTAAGTATGTTTCACACCACAAACCATGTTACGGCTTGATGTAAGTCAGGAGTTTGTATAAGCTTAGACAGGCTTTACATCATACCGCCTTATAGATCTTCCATGTCTTTACCCTGCGTATTTCACATGGTATGGTACCAACCTATAGGGGCCGTAGCTTTTACTTGGGTTCAACCATTGACTCTACCAACACAGGGTAAGTGGAGGGGCATTTTACCATCATTTTATTTCTATTTTCACAGATCCCTGTTGATGGATCGGCCCAACACAGCTGTAGTTTTCTCTTCCTCTGCTGCGGAAACTTTAAACTTGGCGTAACATGTATGGAAATTGTGGAGGAGACCCTGAAAGTTGACCTTGAGTCTGCCCCATCAATAGAAACTCCGAACTCTGGACAGATATGGAGATACAGGCCCACAGTGGACCTTAACATAACTGATAAACAATGTGATGATTAGTATGTGCTCACCCCTATCCTCGCAGTGGTGCATTCTGTCTTGCCTGATTACCTTGCATAGGAAGAAACCATTGCACTTGATAAATGGGGAGGATCTCACAGTGGAGAGGGGAACCCTGCATTCGATGGATGAGGGGAAGAGTTGCAGCATCGTGATTACAAATGTTGATAGAACAATGAACTCTGAACGAAATTATACATACGTATGGGCTGTTACAGTTACTACAAAAGCATTTTGCAGCAGGCTTAGTCACAGACACAGCTCAGCAAATATTGGCACCAAGGAGGAGTGTTCGTGTCCGGTAGTTGATCATTTTATCAACTGTCAAAATCATACTTGACTTCCCGCGCACTGATCAAATATGCTTAACCTTATCATCACAAAAATAATGTGGTATAGCTAAACTTTGCAAACCATGCAAGTCAATTCTGATTGGTCAATTCTCACACCAGCTGCAAATCCGCTGTACATGTCCCTGCAGGTGATTCTTGACTGTCGCCAAAGGGTTGCTGAATTTGGGCACACCCCACAATGAAATTTAGGTGCAGATTCAGCCAGCAAAATCATTGACATAACCGTGTTTTGTAGGAAATATTGTAGGTCGCATACTCCCAGCAGACATGATATAATCCTTTCAACCCCCCTTTTTGTCCAGATATAAATATTTTTGTTGTAGAGTTTTTTGGTACAATCCACCCTGCCTGCAACAGACACACAAATTTTATGATCTACCCATTACAATGAGAAAAGTCCAAGAATAAAGACTCAGATACGTGCAATTTGTTTTCAAATATTTAAGTACAGCTAAATATGCTTTGTGGTATTCGAAGAAAGATCAAGAAACATAGACTGTAAAATCTTTGACGTCAAATTTTTTTTGCATTTCCCATAATGCATCATTCAATATGGCTGCTGCAGACTTGGCCATCTGAATATCTTGCTTTCAAAAGCATCCCATAGTGTCTACCTCCTGGAAGATTATGTCCTCATTAGACTGTGTATAATACAACGCGTGTTGTCCCAAATCGTACTGCATCTATGAACTTTCAGATTAGTTTTAAAGATTTTGACCGGAATGACAGTAGAAGTGCTATGAAGTTTACAATCAACTTTGAATAAAAAAAGGGGTCGCCATGTGTGAAGTCAGGTTCTGTTTGGTTCGGCTCTTGGAAATTTAGAGGCGCTCTAATAAAGCTGTTATGATGTTGCATATGACCATTTTATCATAACATTTTGGCCACTGCTTGCCTACCATGTTGTAAAACTTGCACACAAACATTGGTTGTTTCTGATTTCAAGGATCCTCCCAGCTGATTGATATTATCATCATGTAGAGTCAACAAACTTTGCGAAGTATATAATGTCAAGTACAACTCCATCCATCTGTTTAGCATTCTGAATGTAGAAATTTGCCAACTTTAAGATTTTGGTTAATTGTCACATGAAAAGGCAGGACTTTTTTATTGGCTGAACAGTAGTGTATTGAAATTAATACAGTCAGGTTCATACTTTAACCCTTTGAGCGCCAAAGTCAATTTTTGTCTCCTTTATAACCCAGTCAATTTTTTCAGATTTTTGCCAAAATTTTGATAAAAAGCTATAGCCAATGAAATGTGATGTCCATTTGGTCCAAAATTATCAAAAAATTATAGAAAAATTCATAAAAATTGGTAAAATGTTGCACTAAAATTTTGATGGGAAAAAATTTTAGCACTCAAAGGGTTAAAACAGACTATTTGTCTCACGTCATAGGCTTCCATTGTGTTTGTTCCATACAAGGCAATTCAGGACATCGCTATAGAGGAGGCTGACTAAACAGACAGATCTTATGTGAAGATAGAGTAATTAGTAATGTGAATTCTGTCACCGCCGTGGAAGAAGTAGAAATGAAAATTTACAAAATTAGGTCAATTGCAATAGTCATATAGAAGTGATGTACTCTTGACAAGCTTAATTTTCATCACAACATCACAGAAAAATGAATATTGCTCTTTGAATCGGTACGGCCAGTATTCAGTCTTGCTGCTGCTGATCTGAACATTGCTTTGTGATGATGGATATTTCAGGGGTTTTCTGAAACATTGAAAAGGTGTTTTTCAAGACCGCTGTTTTACACATGCAACATTCTTGTCATTTGTCGAGAAATTAATCGGTGGTAGACAACTCTGTATATGTGACAGAGAATTAAAAAAAAACCACAAATGCCAACAAAATCACAGCAAGGAATTTAAAGAAGACCTTAACATGAACCGTTCATTTCCCTTGATATCAAGATTCAGTCATTGCAAACGTTGAACCTGTTCACCCCGATTTCCCTGTAAACGGGTCCGAAATCACCATTGATAATAATAGTGTTGGGCTAAACCATTGTAGTGAAAGGGTTAAAAACTGTGAATTTTTGATTGTGTGCACAGCAGATCCAGGCTGAAACTCAATGAATTTGTGTGAACTATCAAATCATCCTCATGTAACACTTTCAAGGAACTTATACTAGTACTTCAACATGTATTAGAAACCGTCTGAACCGATAAAATGTCATTATCCTGAAGTCCATCTTCCATTACCCGGATGCAGGATCATCTATTTGTTAGACTCATGATGTTTGTATAAGGATTTGACGTTTTCTCATAGTCGACGACCAAAGGCACAGGCCTCTGCAAGGAGAAACAGATTGTCATAGATTTCAATTTATGCATTATGTTTGATTTACAACGGTGTCTTTAAGAGGAGTTAGCCTGTGCAACCCCCAATTCCCTGTAAACAGGTCCACACTTACCATTGATTACAATATGTCTGGACCAAACCATGGTGGTGAAGGGGTCAAAGGTAGACTGGACTAAAGGCAGACTAGCTGTAACTTTGGATTTATTTTCAAATATTTTAGACCTGACTCTAAAAATACAGTTCTTTTCATTTTCCCAAAGTCATGTCAAAATGCCCAGTGTTCAACTTGTTTAGCACAGCCATTGTGTGTGAACAATGTCATTGTCCATTGTTATTGTTGGTGACTGAACTTCAGAGTCTGGACTTGAATTTATGTGTTAAGGTAGTATGCGCCTCGAACGAGAGAGATTTAAACTTTTGCTCAAACTTTCCTCAAGGATTCTTTCAACCATCCTCTTTCAACATCATGAATAAAAGTTGGGGTCACCGTGCAAATTTTGGTACTACAGAAACAAATTACCCAAGATTTACCGATATTTGAAATTGAAAATGGCCGCCATCCCCGTGTTAACTCTATGGAGGAAAATAAGATTTTTGAAAAACTAAGAAAATGACAATTTTTCTTATTCCAAGAGCTTTAAAATGAGCCCCCACAAGTGGTAGATCAGAAAAGAATTGTAAAAGTTTGTGAGTCAGAATGTCTGTCCCCGAGGCACATTCTACCTTAATAATATCATGGCATATTGTAATTTGTACAGTACTCTGTGTCGGCAAGGGTTATACTTTGCATTTCAACATACTCTACGGAGAAAAAGAAAATGTTCAAAAACAAAAATAATGAAAATATTATCAAATACAACAGCTGTTTTCATCGTATATAGCTGCCCTACAATAGCTACAGGCTGACTAGCAGGAAGGTCAACAATGCCAGTTCACGTCGTTGTTTACCCAATTTGCATATGCTAATTTTAAGTTCAAAGGTTAAGTTATGAACGTGTATTAGGGGGAAGCCAATTTTTTCACACTATACATAGGAAAGATTGCATCAGATCATATTATGCTAATCATAGACTAACCAAAGATTGCTCCTGAACGTGCAGCTGTACACTTAAGCCTGTTATATTACTGGTTGCTTTCAACGTGCCTGTTACATTTTGCGGGGATTTTTTAGATTGTCCCAACATTGATGAATTACTCAACCTTGCATGTGGACATGGAGAAGTTGAGAATAATTAAAAGATTTGCTGTAAAAGGCCCTTTGAATTTACTTTCAATTTGTAGATGTAAGATATTGTTATCAGCTGGTTCTATTTCTTTTTGAGAGAGAATTTTTTTGGTGAAGTACTCTCAAGCAAATTATCAATAAATTTCAGTACAGAGTATTAGAACTGCGTTTTGTTTTTCTATCAAAACTTTTTCTTTCTGATATTCCACTTACCCCTCTGTTGTTGGCCTTCAATCATCATATGATCATGACATCACAAAGGTCAAGTTCGGTGAACAGAGCGTACACACAGTGTCCCTTCCAGCTCACTAAATCTCTATTTACGGGTGAAAATTGGGATTGGCCCCATTATAGCAAGAGATATTGTCCTTAAGCATATGTGAGACCAGTCAGAGAAAGTCCTAGAGAAGTTAGGTGAACTCTTAAAACACACTTTTGAGCACAATGCAGTTTTTCCCGGACTCTGAAAACTCACTTTAAAGCACAGTTTATTTTGTCTTGCCGCCTTTTTTAATAATTTAGAAATCCATACAATAGCAATTTTGCAAAACTTTCCAAATACAGTGTTACCGGCCATAACCAATGATATATTTGCCGTAGGAAACAAATGTTTTCATGATAGCCAGCTGTGCAAAATTGAAGGCCATCTCAATTCGTCTTCAAAATATAGTATATCAGTAGAGCTTTTTTCGCGCCTTGTACTTCAATAAACGTATTTTTGTAAGATGTTTTGGTCTAATAACATTTATGCATCAACTTTCAGTTAAAAGTTAGGAACAGAAAAAATAATCAGAAAGATAATCTCCTATGTTAAAAAAAATGGGAGCTGTTGATAGTTTCTGGTAACTTTGTGCCATGGACATAATGTCCAAAAGTGCGTGAAGCGGAGGCGCTGTCGATATAAACGTTTCGGTCGTAGGTGGCGCTAGTACGAATAACCTAAATTCAACAAAGTGCATCGGGTCGCCAATCCCAAGACGGCATGAAGTTCATTTGCTTCTGGGTGTCTGATATCAGATAATACTTGTATTTTTTGTCGAAAAAAGGACAGAACAGTAAGCTTCACTTAAAGCCACCTTAAGCTGGTCTGGAAAACTTCATATAATAATTCCCTGGATGACCTCATGAAAGACGTCTAGGCGCCTGTCGGCAGTACGAACAGAACCTACTCCTGTGTGCAGAAAATGCCGTTGAAGTCGTGTCGATAAGAAGTCTCCGGTTGAAAAGGTTGGACTGCTCCATTTCATCATGGGAGGGATATCGTTAAAAATTGCGATAAAACTGTCATCAATAAACACTCTACAACTTGAAGATATATTTGCATGACAGCAAAGATGTGGACTTTGTTAGGGGGATATTTGTGATCCGGCTGGCCAAAGCCGAATAAACAGCAAATCTTTGAAGATATTAAAAGAGGGGATGGGAGCTCATTTTGACACCCCCCCCCCCCTCTGAATCGTTATTTTGAATCCCTAGCACATACTTGGAATGTGCTGCTATAAAGCATCTATACATTTCCCAGGGCCGTGTACCTGACTCGGATTCATTATTTTACGGATTATTCTAGTAATATTTGTATTCAATTTGCATCGCCCATGGTCAGTCTTCCAAGTCTATTTAAATGCCTGTATGCTCTAGAACAGCCATACATGTAACTTCCTGAAAGTTTGCACTGAGACTTGTGAGAAAAAAAAACGGATCTAATATTATCAATTCACGACACTTTGCACATAACTCCCTCCAAAAATATGTTTAATTCTGTTTATTTTAGGGGCTTGCAAGCTTTTTTGTATGTGTGACTAAAATTAATTTTTCAACATTAAGAAAACCCTGTGTCGAAAAATATTGACTGAACGTTTTTATCCATCCCTCAACGTATCATGAACTGTAATTTTTGATATAATTTCAAATAATGTGTTCTGGTTGTAGAATACATTCTTCTTCACCTCCACGAATCATATGCATGTAAATATACCCTGTACACTCTTCGTTAGGTCCGATACAGAAAGTTGTTGACGATTGAATTTTAGTCCGGTCTGGTTCCAACTTTTCAACAATGACATCACTGATGCTTTGCGTGTCTACATGCAATTTTGGGACAATGATAAGAAAAGTTACTTATTTTACAGAACAAAAATAAACGAAAATATTGTCCAAGGTATACATATTGTCTCTTTACGGCCTTAAATGTCAGGAACTATAGGACCTGATACACCTGATACCACACATATGTACACACACTCACATACACACATATATATGTCTAAACAAATATATATATATATATATATATATATATATATATATATATGTCTAAACAAATATATATATATATATATATATATATATATATATATTATATATATATATATATATATACATATATATATATATATCTTCAATGAAATTTTTAGAACATATCAAAGAGCGATTCCTTAAGACCGATAATCAACAGAAATGACAATGTACTTGAAACTTGTGCTTGCTTAAGTGATTCGCAACGGTTATTCACAGGAAATGTTGATCACTTCTCAAGCTCTCAAATTCACATCTTCTTCTGGTGCATGCACGATCCAGTAGCCATTTCAAGCTGGAATGCTCTAGAGTTATCTGAGAAGGAATAAAGAGTTTCTGAGAATTTCCCATCCCCCTCGGTGTCAACATAAGATATCTGTATTATTTATTATGTTCACTCTAGTTAGATCTTGGCCTGTGTGTTTGTATTGTAAAGTCGTGACTTGCTCCTATCAGACAGGACATGGTTAAATTTTGATATCACTCGAAGGTAAGCTATCTTCTAAACTTTGACCAGTTGATTGCGAATTTAAATGAGAACTTTCATCGGGTTGTGTTCCGGTATGCACCTACCTTCTTGGCACCTCTATTGGGAATATATTGATTTCATTGAGCAGTTATGTCATGGTGTTCGGTGTTTCTACGTTCGTGAGTGCCATAGCCTTGGATATTAATTCTAAATGTTTAAAAAGGGGCGAATCTCAAGACGCAATGAATACTGTTGAGTCGCTCTTTTGTTGCATAATCAGCGCATGCGTACCGTCTCGCATTCACCTAGCAACGAATGAACCGAGGAACACTGTCAAGTTCGTTTTTCCTTTCTTCTTATTTTAGCAGTTTAATTCCAATAACGTAAGTATATGTCTTCCTGAATACTTGCACACCCCACGAAACCCTCGATGACAGCAACCATGACACTCAAGCGATTCGAAGCCGTTCCTGACTTCGAGGACACTGACCTTTTTTGAGTTCACAGAAGTTATTCTTTGCGCTGCGTATTGGGTGAACTTTATCGAGCTGTCTGTGATTAAAATGGATGTTTCGAGAATGAAATTCCTGTTCTCATTTTGCTCGACCGTGTCTTGAAATCTATTACAGTGATTACACATTTCTAAGTGGTCACGGCCTTCCATTCAGTGTCAACAATTCAAGGAGTCCCTGATGTTTCCATTATTTAATGAAAACACTGTACGATTTCAATGATTATTTTCCGACAAAATGCGTGATTGATAAACATTCAGACCTAAACTTATAATTTCCTTCCTTCAATGTAATCTACAGATGAAATCTCACCAAAAAAACGATTTCTGTATTGTATGTGAATCGCATAAATGTACATGTGTAACGGTCTACGTACAACACATACACACATATCCATACGTATGTACACAACGTACGTGAGCGACACATACATACATACATACATACATACATACATACATACATACATACATACATACATACATACATACATACATACATACATACATACATACATACATACACCTTTACTCTGTGACCTACATATCACGGTTCTTAGAATACTGTGCACGCTATGATTTCTAAACCTTCAGGGTAAACAGTGTCCTTGTTCCAATTACGCCAGCCTTGAACATTTCTCTCTCGTGTTTTCAAGAACGATAATGATAGTGTTGTTTTCACAGTGGTTGACACATTCCACGCTGATGTACATATCAGCCAATAAAATATCGGGAATATATTGTGCTCATGTTAACCTTTGCCTTCATCAGTAGCAAATCACAAAATTGCGAAAAACGAGAGATATTTGACATAGTTGTAGTTCGATAGTAAGCTTACTCGTTGCAATGTCCTCAGTATCTGCGTTGAAATCAAATCAACACCCTACTGCTGTTAGCGGGCGGCGTAGTAATTTATTGCGGCGTGCACACTTCCCTATTGCAGGGTTTTTACAGGCTCGGAGTTAGTACGTCGTAAAGCTCACACGTTCTTTACTTTGTCGCGTTCAGCGTTAATATTCCGGTGGTATTGTCGGCTTTCCGTGAAAGCGCTGCTGGACATTCCTGCACAGAATGCGCTGACTAACAGATCTGTCATTTCGCTCTAATTTTATTATTCGAGGGAAACGAGACGAAAACGCTCAATCACGCCGCTTTAATGGTTCCTCTCAGGATAATGCTGAAAAACAGTTAACAAATCATTATTCGCGGGTCTTTTTGTTAACGCGCTCATTTTTCTTCGCGCAGCTTTTTACTGCCGTCAATTTGAAGTTCACGCATTTATTCCGACCAGTGAGGTTTCTCAATGCTAATCTGACCTTGGGTCTTCTCAATGCAACTCCGCGTTTCCGAACGAAGCCGATGAAATCAGCGAGCGGTTTACAGCGTAAGTGCATCACTTAAGTTGGTTGGCTTACCGTGACACTTTCTGACAATGGCCATGAATTAATCAATTAGCGCCTGACACTCATCAAGTCTGCTTGCAAAATGCACTGCGTATTCAGACTTTGAATACGCTACAACCGAAGACTCGTGATGTTTTCTCATCCGGCAAAGATGCCAACTAGCGAGCATTGTACTTATAATAGCACTTTAGCAATGCATCGCATGTTGTTATGGTATACTTAATCCAGGCAGTCAGATTTTTGCACTTCCTTATATGAGGAAACTTCAAACCATTCTCTGTCGATTTCAAGAACAAAATCAGGGGTCACTGTGCAGCCTTTGTGATTGGATGCTAGAGAAATAAGTAATTCAATATTTACCGACACTTGAAATTCAAAATGGCTACCAACCGCAAGTAAAAATTAAATTTTCGATTTTCAAAAAAAATTTGCCGGGTGAAGATTGTGTTTACTCCATAAGCTTCTAAACAAGCCCCACAAGTGGTAGAACCAAAAGGTGTTGTAAAAGTTAGAGTCAACATATCTGTCCCTTGGGCGTATCGCACCTTAACGTCTATTGATTGTTTTGTGGGTGATTAGTAAACCTCTGGCATTGTCTCAATTTTCACACAAACAGGGAAAGTCTCTCATTTTGATGAGCGTCTGCGTATTAAACATATTCTTTTCTGTAAGTATTGCCGTTTTTTTATTTATAACTCCATCACCCTGCCCGTTGATTTTACCCTACATCCGCGTTTATGCAGTCCTGTCCAGGACGCAGATGGAGCACAGGGGAACAACGTCGGAGCAGAACAGCAAGAGCGCCATCTATCAACGAACAGTTTGTAGACACTTTAAACACATGTAGGTGATAGCTGGCTTATCAGCTTAGATGATCTGTTGCAGCAATGGCAACAGCTGCGACAAGTCAGGTGCTTCTGAGGCACACATCTGCCAAGCGAGTGATATATTACCATAACACCGCACATCTGCCGTTAAAGGAAACTTCATATACCAGTAACTGCTGTAGCGTCGATGGAAAGTGCGTCCAGTACTCTGCTTCGAAATCTTTGACTCTGGTGAAGGCCAGAGAGAGAGAGAGAGAGAGAGAGAGAGAGAGAGAGAGAGAGAGAGAGAGAGAGAGAGAGAGAGAGAGAGAGAGAGAGAGAGAGAGAGAGAGAGAGAGAGAGAGAGAGAGAGCGTAGTCGCCGCTAATCGCCCTAGCAATTCATTACATGTGAAAAACAAAACCTTTCAAATCTCATATGGCTACACACTGATCCAATATTATATGAAGAAATATCATCCCGGCGGGACAGGAAACATGGAAACACAAGAATCGTTGATGGTGCTCGGAAAGCGCCATCGCCTCTCACTGAGCCTTCTCGACAACGCAGGTGAACAATCAAGGCTGTGAGGCAAATTCTAACACACCCTTCCTTTGAAGCATCTCTCTGGAGCAAGTAATTGATTGAGCACATGATTTGTTTTATAATAAAGGGAAAGGAGATGCCAGTCAAAGCTGTTTGGGCCGAGAGAATTCGGGGAAAGGCATTAGGGCGATTGACTGAAAAATACTCTGTCTTAGATCAGACATTAGTGTTTACCGCGGGTTACTTATTCTGTGAAATTTCACCGGGCTCTCTCGTGTGACTTTGTTATTACAAAATTGACAATGAGATTATGCAGATTTGGGGGAAAATGCGCTTAATCCGAATCAGAAGGGGCAGTTAAGATTACTTTGTTTATTTGCGAGTGAAATTTGGTTGTCCATCTCGTCGTGTGGGGGAATCAACCCACGGTAAGTATAGCCCAGACGAGTGTCGGCACACATGGTTCCACATTTTTCATTTTGTAAAATCACTTTATTTTCTTAATGACTTCTGCCCCGTGGCCATGCCCTCTGGTTTGAATCGCTTCGATGGGAAAGTGCACGGCTCAGTGCGACGTGATCTTGTGATCTGTAACGGTGATGATGTGGGGGTCGGTCGGAAAGTCGGCCACATTTAGAGGCTAGCTGGCTTTCCATGGCTTTGTAGATATCTAGGTATGTACATAACTGTACACGACAAAACAGTTAATAGGTTGTGAGCTGTGTAAGCAGGTCTTGCTTATTCAAGTAAGCTACCAAGCGATTAGGTAGATAGTAGAGAGTATCAGGTAGGCGATCAAGCAGGATAGGTGCTGTGTAGCAGTGTGGGAAATTTGGTAGAAAAGCCACCAAACATTTGGGCAGGTAGTTTTAAACTAGAGTTTTTTTCTGCCCGAGGAAAATGGTACCCTCCCTAATAATTATGTGTACACTGTATACCAGGTATACCCTGCGTCTGATCTCAGCAAACCAAATATAGGAAATTATTTCCTTATGTTAATCGGGGATGTAAACATAAAGTTCTCATGTCCTATGAAATACCTATGTGTCTGTGCACTCTTCGTGTAGTGTAGTGTAGTGTAGTGTAGTGTAGTTTAGTGTAGTGTGGCGTAGTTTAAAGTAGTGCTGTGTAGTGTAGAGTAGTGTAGTGTAGTGTAGTGTAGTGTAGTGTAGTGTAGTGTAGAGTAGTGTAGTGTAGTGTAGTGTAGTGTATTGTAGTGTAGTGTAGTATAGTGTAGTGTAGTGTAGTGTAGTGTAGTGTAGTGTAGTGTAGAGTAGTGTAGTGTAGTGTAGTGTAGTGTAGTGTAGCGTAGTTTAAAGTAGTGCAGTGTAGTGTAGTGTAGTGTAGTGTAGTGTAGAGTATTGTAGTGTAGTGTAGTGTAGTGTAGTGTGTAGTGTAGTGTAGTGTAGTGTAGTGTAGTGTAGTGTAGTGTAGTGTAGTGTAGTGTAGTGTAGTGTAGTGTAGTGTAGTGTAGTGTAGTGTAGTGTGGTGCAGTGCCGTGCAGTGTAGTGCAGTGCACTGTACTGTACGTACCGTTGTTCAGTCCATTGTTTTGCTTCAGATGTTTGAAGAGTGACACACTGACTCCGGTCGACCGCTCGAGTAGCTTGTCAGTCTTTGAGCTATTCGCCATTGTTTATCATTTGGAAACTGTCTGATTAAATGACTATACACTTCGACTTCTTGCTGGAGCAGATCTCACTTGATCAGCTTTGACCTTGTGAAGATGGATGATCGAAGGTCATGCCTCGAGGTGCTAGGTGAACGTCAATGTCACGTACAAGCAAGGAACAAGGCGATGAAACAGAGCACGTCAGCTAAGACTTTGCATCGTGCGGGTCATTTTCAATCTTCCAAATTGAACGCGATAGCTTAGGACGTGATAGCTGATTAAAACTCAAATATGAAAGAAACACATCCGCCATTCAACATGGCACAATTCTGAACTGTCAGATTTTGTCCGGTCCACATGCTCATCCCATTTGTTTAATAATACACTGTGTTGCATTTCGTCTACAACAACGAATAAAACACTGCTTAAAACATGTATACGTATATATACATAAAGACATGCATATGCACGTGCACACACTCATACATAAATACACACATCTATCTTTACATACACACAAATATACATATTATATTATATAATATTATATATATATATATATATATATATATATATATATATATATATATATATATAATATAACAGTTATGTGTTTTGAGTTTTTAAAATGGAGGATTATTGTTCACCATCCCGTGATAAGAAAAATCAATGATCGAAGGCTCTCTGGATTATTGAGAGATTTAATGTTGCTTTTTAATATCAAATATTGATAAATTTGATGTCGCTCTTTGATGCGAACACTGCATGTTGACCCCTGATATTTATCTTTACTTTGAAAGCCCGGAATAGTTGAAAGTCTTATCTGGAAAAGACTGAGCAAACTTCAACATATTCATCGTTGCTGTTTGCACTGCCTTTGCAAATGCGTTCGTCGTATCATCTTACGTTGCAAGCGCACCGGTGACTCGTCAATTTAAACAGCCGAAGCTGTCGGATTATCATTTTGTAAATATTGTCACAAGAGCACGAAGAAAGTGCACTTTTACGCCCCGAATCGTGTCGGTAGTGACTCGCATGCGTTATTCACAAGATCCACTGCTGACGATCGGCAATGACGGTCTGTTTCCGTCACAGCGACAGTCAGGATATCCTGAGCCGTGCGTGGTCCGTCGACGTGCACTGTCCGCTCGCTCACTTCACAGTCTGAACATAATCGCCGATCATACAGCGTTTTGTAACGTACTAAACTCTACGCCAGTGTTGAGCGTCAGCCGTTGAATATGAACCGTCAGTGGGCGATTTCTCTGTTGGTTTTTTTTTATCGAAATGTCAATAATCTTGTGTGGAGTGGTCGTCCAGCTGACATCATATAAGCTTCTAATTTTGTCATAGCCATCAATTTTCACCAGGCAGCTGATTCGACTATGATTATTTGACGTTTCAATTTCATCATCATTTCCATCAATTTTGCCTTTGTTGACATGCTGCGAGTCGTTTTGCTTTCAAAGTGGATTTGGAGATCTAGGTGCTTTGCAGATTACGCGACCGTCAGAACGGCAGCAATGCAATAACTCTGACCCTCCTTACGAGACATTGTGTGCGCTCGTTCTGTGTACGCGAGTGTGCTCCTATGTATGTATGTATGTATGTATGTATGTATGTATGTATGTATGTATGTATGTATGTATGTATGTATGTATGTATGTATGTATGTATGTATGTATCTATGTATCTATGTATGTATGGATGTATCTATGTATCTTTCTATCTATCTATCTATCTATCTATCTATCTATCTATCTATCTATCTATCTATCTATCTATCTATCTATCCATCTACATGTATGTTCGTACACACATACACACATACACACACACCACACACACACACACATATATATATATATATATATATATATATATATATATATATATATATATATATATATATATTTAAATATATAAAACTCTTCATGTATGTATCTATGTACATGTTTAAGTGCATGTAAGTGTACACGTCTATTTTATGTCATCGAATTCCTGCCATGTCTGGTACGGTATGATCAAAGGCTTCAGTTCAACTCTGTGACAATGCACATTTTGTGAAATCTATGTAGATTTCTAATGTTTGACAGAATCACAGTCCTTAAATCACTGGGCGGTGGAGGAACCTACATGAGAATCAATTGAAATCAGTGTGTTAGCGCTTAATTGACTGTAAAAACTTCAGTGATAGAGGATGTCTTGAAACGGGGTTTAGCGATATTTGCATCTTCAAATTTTAGCAAAGAAGCAAGTGGCAGGACGTTGGCAGAGAAAAGAAACGAAGGTTGTCCTTGGTTCCGCTCGCCTGATCAAGCTTTTACGTTTATCGCAGTTTAATTCCCGTGTTGTGTCTTGAACAGTGAGAGACAGATATAGTGACAAGCGCCGGTGATTAACGTCCCATCTCGCGCCTGACACGGAAAGACCACCCGGTCTTTAATGTACATCGAGAAAATTTATGAGCTCAGCTTTACTCCGCCGCGCCTGCTGCAAGCGTGTCAAAATGTCATTCTTCGATTTGCATACTGGAACCTGGCAAGCATTGACGTTTCCCTAAAGGGAACCTACCATATAATTGTGTAACCAACCCCCCGACATCCAACGAGTTCCCGTGTTAATTAGAGTTCACCAGTCCGAACAGAGCTGGCTCGATGATAAGTTGCGTTCGAGACGTTTCGCAAGAAAATACCATCTTCAAAATTAAAGATTCAGTTGCGTAGCTTAACATTTCGTCTATATTTTGACTAAAGAGTTTCACATTCTGACTCAATGCAAACAAATCGCTTTCGTGGAAGGTCGTAAATTACTCGCTGGAATAGCTGCAACCTTGATGTTTTCAGTTACTGTATAATTTCTGTTCGGAATGAACAAGTTTATGTTTCCTTTACGTATGTTGAAATACGGGGTATTAGCCTTGCCAACACATTAACTTGTGTACAATATGCAGCGTTAGTGCACAGGCTAATTTGACATTATTTTTGTTGATTTTTCCATTTATGATCAAAAATTAATTATGAGTATTGATAAATTATTAACATGAATGTTAAAGAATAACAAAATCTTATTTTTTACAAACAATCTCGTCCATTTTGTGTAAATATCTTTTGAAAACCCCATTGTTATTATAATTATGATTATTAATAAATTATGATTATCATTATTTAATGAAATCATATACTTACGTTAACAACCCTCTGGGAACCCTTATTTAGTTCATAATCTATGCAAAAATATACAAGCGACACAATTACCCATCTTCAGTCTATGGCGAAAGTTACTACACAGTGTTATACACTATTAGCCTGTGGTTAGTGTTGAAAATGTGACATCTAGTTTTCTTGTAATATTCAGTTATCAATGATGACATTACAGGCTTACATTAAGGCTGTGCTGACAGCTTGAACTCAAAGTGTTTCGATATTACTTTGGAAATTGGACCTGAAACCGCATTTTATCGACTGTAGGACAAAAATACCGGCAAAGGTATCAAGAGTTACAAGCTACGAGAGCTTATAATGCAAGGAGCCTCTGCAGATACAACGATTTTTGCAAAGGTTGACTGGCGACGAACTCATTCGATTGTAAATCAGCACCACTTGTGACGTCACACGTGACGTCATACCCGAGGAGTCTGAATGAGAGCCGAATCTGAAGATGACAGAAGCGACATTACTTGAGTGGAATCACTCGCATGATGGAAATATGAGAGATATTCGATGCGATATATATATAAATGAAACGAGGTGAACTGAAACCTCCCTACATTTTATTTAACTGAAATTTATTCAGCTCGATTTTAAACCCAGTTTCATGGTTGGTATGAGAGCCGATCATGCTCAAACAGTTTCGCCGTCAATGGGGGTTGACAAATTGGCTTTGCATGTAGACAGCAGTCTTCAAAATATATATTGAAACAAAATACCTCTTCGTTGAAATAGTTCATTGATATTAATATTTATATCGAGATCGCGCGTCACACTTAAATCATGGTAATACTACAGCAATGATGTCATTCTGACGCAATTTTTTTCTCTCGCGTTATTAACAATTCATAAATTCATACGGCGGCGGCGGAGTCTTGACCGACGCATGTAGCGCACGAGTCTTTCGTTTACGGGCATGCCATGTCTGTCTTACGCATTATCAGAGTGACGTGGGCTAGATCATAGTTTGGGGTATTTGTCGGGTTTTGCCGTGGATCCAACTGTTACTAACCCTTGTGATGCCTATATATATTAGTAGTCTAAATATCAATTGAATCCAACTCCGTGAAACAACTCATGACAACAGTTTATTTCAAATGATTAAAGCCCGATCGTATCATATAGGTTGGAGAATTAAAAAGTGGATTGAAGAGGATCAAGATATCTCTGATATATCATCCTCTAATACCTAAAGGCTGGACCATTAGACATTCGAAGGGGTGGTTAGAAAAACAGTGACAATCTCTCCCTTTCGTTTGAGATTCCAAAGTTAGATATTTGGTCTTCGAAGTCGACAGTGTACGCCCACTTTTCCCAGAATGCCACGCGTTTTCAATGTCTGGTCGGAATAATTTTCTTACAGCAATGGTGAAGATTTTTGACAATAATTAGCCTGTAGGCGGACCTTTATTTTTGCAAATTAAAGTTAGACCACCCTCTCATAAAATCGAAAGGTCGAGCCTTTAAGTTGGACTCTTTACACGCCTGCGCAGAACAGGTTCATTGCAGACGAGCATGACATTCGCGGATCTTATCACTCGGTCCTGACTCACCGCGACCGAAGTCAATCACAGATGTCCCCCAGGCTTCAAAAAAAAAAAGATGAGTGTTTCATCTGCAGGTACCCTGCATTAATAATTCACCACCGCGGCAGCTTTTGTTCCGCGAAAGAGAAAATTACGACTTCAGGAAAAACGCGTCAGGCCTCAACGGATCAGAGATTTGTCCTTCCAAGCGTCTCCAAATCTTGTGGGCAATTTTGCATGAATATTGTACAGAATGTGTCGTTTTTTGTTCTCGTTACTGTACAATTTCAGGAGCTTTTCAATATATGAATAAAGTATATTAAGAACTCGGGAGCTTTTAAACGAGCAAACTTAACAGGTTAGTTAATTTTGACATGAAAGCTCCTTATCGGTATCTCTGTATGTATGTATTGTTCAGTATTTTCGTTCTGTTTTAAAAATAGAGAGTCGGGTTTTACTTCAAAATCCTTGCCCAAGTCTCTAGTGATGAACTCGTCAATGCATCCTGTACGTGTGTTATACCACAGACAAATAGTATAGACTGTCTAATATGTTTCTCTGTGGTAATACTCATGCAGTGTTGCCTTATTGTCAACGATTGCGCAGCTTATCATGCACACAGTGGCTTGTGCTCGCAAAGCTCGGGATTTGTTTTGTAGCATACTTTGGCGGACAGGCCTGTACAATGTAGGGCAAAGACTAATGAAGGCAATATCAAAGATCACAGCTACTGTCCCCTGAATGAACTCGACAGAATTCAGTCGAAAAATAACCCCAAAGCTGTGGGAATTGTTGAACCCATGGTGAACTAACAGTAGCTCACGTGATGGAGAAAACTCATGACCTTATTCCAAAAGTATGTATACGACATAGTTGCGACATACTTTTGATCTCTCGGTGCAGACAGTGCACGATGTCAAACAGAATTCAAACCGCCGAAAGGAAAATGATAGGAACGATAACGGGCTTATTGCATATATTATGCCTAGATAAACGGTGTTTTGTCCTCATTTGAGAACGACCCGTCTTTTCGCTATCACCTGCCCATTAAAATCAAAACATTTCTAAAAACCTCACGCCCCTCCCTTTGCTGCAATCTTCTCGTGCGTAAGTCGGTCAAAACTGCGTGATATTTTTTTTTCCTTTTCACAAAGAGTAGTTACGTGTTTGTGTACAAGTTATACTTCCCTATGCAGCGCTTAATCCCTACAGCATGTCTGAAACGTGAAGAATTTTGGCTTGTCAACACTGCCATTGTTTACATGTAATATGCATTTGTCATTGTTGACAAGTGAAGATACGCCAAGAATTCAATTCATCTCCCTTACAATTGTGATGGATTTCATCGTGGAGGCTGACCGTAAACAACATTCGAAGCCACCCGACAAATTAATACATCAATGTCAAGCCAAGTAAATCTAGGACAATTAATCTCTATGTGCCACAAAAAGAAAGAAAATTAGACAGAGGCGAGATTAATCACTGAGATCGGACAATTACGTGCCCAGTGGCAGAATAACTATTAAATAGGGCGTATCTTCAGAATCTTGTAAGCTTGTTCACAGCTTTAGGAAACTCAAAAACTTTCGCGTTTTTGCTTTTGTGTAAAAGGAAATGTGATTTGTTTTTCCAAAAAGTTATCACAAGGAATGGTACTTTCTGTTTTAACTTTCAAATCACGCCAAACCAGACACTTTACTTGCCCAACCGAATTATAGCGCATTTGCCTCTGAGTTTTAATCTGTACTATGATAGTATTGGGGGTTTGGTCACTTTCATCTGTCGCAATCGTTAGGTCAAGTCTGTTAAACCCAGTAACCTGCATTGTGTCCATCATGATGTTCTTTAAAAGTTTTGGCCATTGAAAGACCCTAAAAAGGTACATAAAACAAATCTACTGCTTGTTTGCTAAGACTTAATAAAAAACATTTTTGAACTGACCCGAGCTGATAGTGATATTTCTTGTTACAGCGGTGTGTGTTGCAGTCATCTTCTGATCCCACCTTAAACTGTTCATCCCGATTCCATTTGAACAGGTCCACACTCGCCATTGTAAATGGCGTATGGGTGAAAGGAATTATGGTTATTTTGAATAAATTTACCAAGTTTTTGTTTACACGAATAGGCAAGCTCTGTCATTTTCTTTAATTTTTGAGGTGAGTAATACTCTCACAAAAATCTCGTTGTTGGGAGCAAAGACTTGAATGTGTTGGGGTGTTTTTTCTATTAGGTAACATCACCCGTAAATCATGCAAAAGTTTCGTGTTCGGGGTCGACCATTGGGTCGTCAAAGGTGTGAAGAAAAGAAAATTATGCTCGGCTAAAAAAAAAACATGCCGAAAACAGTATTTGCAACCATGTTAATTTTTTGGCGGGAAAGAAGCATATTAGCACAAAGGACGCCGCAAAAGTGTATAAATTTGGTAGATGAATGCTTGCCGTAAAAATCCCGCAAAAATAGTTTGTCAAACTTTTTAACGCAAAAAGTGCACTTTGGTTACCTGACCAGCCTCCCAAGATCTAATGGTTGACCTCATATTGGTCGTGAATGTTAAAAGTCCTCAAGCAAGCACGTTCATGCATTCAATTTACAAATTTGAGGAAACGCCTAGGGGGCCGAACCGAAAGCTCGTCCTCGTCACAGGACAGCTTGAAACCGGTTTCTACAGCTGCAATTTCAGGAGAGTGTATTTCATGTACGCCCCATGATGATAGCGACTTCGATGAGCCATTCTAGAAGAAGACGTCAAGTTACATCTAGCTGACTGTCTCGCATATGCCGAGAAAAAAAAACGTGATGGAAGACAGCCACAAAAATTCAAACGTCCGAGGAGAAGGGATCTCTATGACAACGGCAAAGTTCAAGTCAAAACGATGTTGCCGCGATGGACCGACGCGCGAAAATCTGATATGACAAATATTGTTCCAATATTGAAATGAACAACTATGATAATTTTTTCGTTTTTTTTCCCCTTTGGCGCTCGTTTCATAGCAAATGGAAAACATTGGCATCATGCTCGTATGGCCAGATTGATGGTGTCACGTTGTCAGGTGATGCACCTTACACAATGAAATGATAAACATGCGCTGTGACCGGTTTTAATCAACGTATTCACGAGTAGCGTGACATGATCAAACAGGTGAAAACGGTCCAGTACTAGTGATCTAGCTATCGTGTTGTGTACGTGCAAAGTAAATACTCTGCAAACAGCCAACTTGAAGCTGTCAGGTTCCTCTTTGCTGAAACGAATTTCGCCATTTAGGGCGATTTGTATATTCCGAATAACAAAACTTTTCGGGTTTGTCCTGTTTCAGCACTGTATGGCGAAAAAATCATGACCTTTAAAATAAAGATGTTGACATTTGATCTAAGAATAGTTTGTAAAACATTATGTAAACAGAAACGGACTTTATTCAATTAATTAATTTATTTATTTATTCATTTATCATCTATTTATAATTCAGCTGGCTGGCTGGTTTGCTCGTGTGTTAATGTTTTGATTGTTTGTTTATTTATTTATTTGTTTGTTTGTCCGTTTGTTTGTTGACTAATTGAGTCACCATTTGTTTATTTTCTTGTTTATTTACTTATTTATTTATTTGTTTTAGGTGACTGCCCAGCTTTCAATCAATTATTTGTTTTAGGTGACTGCCTAGCTTTCAATCAATTAGCTATCTAATTAGTTGATTGATAACTTAAAGGTATACTGTCACTTGTTCCAATTTTGCCACAGTTACCATGGAAAGAGAAAATCTAACCAATCACAGATTTTAAGCGAGTGGCCGCTTTTTAAAAACAGCGCTCTCACATGGGCATTTTGAATACCAAGGAACGCCCCTTTGACTGTATATGGGCATATTTAGATTACAGGTGACTGTATTCCTGTAAGTCATTGGTAGTAAATTTATGAGTTGATTACGTAATGACCTACACCTTGAGATGAACAGCGTCATGTACAATTTGCCACATTGTCGATGGATGCAGCACAAGTTTCCTTAGTTACGGAAGGTAACATAGACCGCTCACACAATATGAAAGGAACTTTTTGTGCAGATTTCACGTCGCATCCGAACCTAGGTCATCGAATTTAAGTGAGAGTGGTGACGTCATCATGCGTCACATCACACGAAGACTTCTCATCTGTCAAGAGCAGTAATTCAAGCTGGCAATTTCAAACTTATATAAAACACTTAATAATATAATTGGTTACCTGTGCGAATATTTCACATGCCAGGCAGGTCTGTGTTATGTAGAATTAGGTATTTTATGATGAACATTTAAACAAATTTGATATCAACGACTTTTATAGTTATGATAACCTTCGGCAAGAAATGCAATTTTATTGAACTCATCAAAAGCAGCATGTTGAAATTCGATTACATGAATTCTACATACATAATTTACACATCCATCAGCAGTAACTTCTGAACTTTTTTCCAGTGTATTTAATCTCCTCCAAGACATTCTCTTGTCCTACTTCAAATTCATGTTCAAATGCTTAGTGTTCAACTTGTTGACTCAAGGCATAACTGAGTCAGCGCACAATGTCTAATTTCACTGGCAACTGGCTTTTAGTCCGGAGACGAATTCGTGTATCAATAGCAACGTTGTATATTTACAAGATGTATTGTATTTGCTAGACTAATTATACTTACAACATGTCTTTTGGACAGGAAGATAAAAATGTACTTTTTGGAAAAAATGCAAACATTATCCAGCGTTACAGTTATATTGTCCCTTTGATATTTTAGTCCTATTATGTCCCCTTAAGTGGAATCAAATTAATAACATCATCAAGTTTAAAGCAATATGTCAATCATGTGAGTTCTTTAAGTTGGAGTTTTTGTTTGTGCTTGTTTTTGGATTATATGTGTGGGATTTTTTTGAATTCGTTTTACGTGTCCCTGGGACTCAACGTGTTATTGCCAATCCCAACGTCCATGAAACACGACTCTGCCCTAGGTCTGCAGGAATGTGCAGAAACAATGACGTCACCCCCTACTATAGCCAGTCACGTACTTCCTTCAAAGCAAGGAACATCGCATTTGGTGCTTCAAATTCGCCGTGAAAAGGTCGAAATCAGAGGACGTTTCGTCAGTTGGACTTCGAACAAAACAGATTCGCCTGATCAATGATCAATGACGGTCCTTTCGCTTAATTTCTGAGAAATACTGGAAAGGAAAACAATGCCGCACGTCTAAATTAAGTGTAGTTCCGGGAAATTTCAGAAAAATAAGCGCACTTGACCGGTCACGTTCATTACGATTCAATGACTTTGGAGTCTTCGAAGGACTAGACGACAGAGGTGACATTTTGTTGTCTGCATATCTACAGCCGTTGAATACACCGTTCATTAGTCTGGACGCAGAAAGGGCTCGGATTGGAAGCAGCGTTCATAGAGCGAGGCGCGCATAAGCGATAATTAACGCAAAGACCTTCCCGATAAATTTCGCCACCATTCCAAAAATAGCTGTTGTTTATTACTCGACTGCGCGAATTAAGAATTAAATTCAATGGTTTAATTACGTGCAGCGTTCATCAGCCTCACCTATCACGAAGGAATGTATTCATTAAAAAAAGATAAAAAGAGTACAATGTAAGACTAATGCGAAGAATTTCAATCATGATGTGAAACAGGAATTGGTGATAACATATTGCGAATCATCGCTGTGATTATCAACGACGAGAAGAAAGGCATGTGCCAAGGTTGCACAATTTATTTCCGCTTCAAAACATCAATTTCGAAGCTGATGACGGCTAATCAGACTAACTGTTCAAAGGGAGGAAACGCCATCGTTCAAGTTGAATACACGTAACTCCGAATTTGTATTCAGAACCAGGGTTTGATCGGATTGGAAGTGAAACATTACACGGAAACAAGCTCTATCAATTATCCATGAACTTACAAGTTGTCAGTTTCGTTCTCATTCCGACTAATTCGAGCGTGCCGAGCAGGCCACGAGATTCGGGAGCGCGCTCTCACTTTCAGGTTCACGAACTGTGGTACCTTTACCGACGACTTTTCTTGGCACAGTTTACAAATTGGCAATGTCGGAAAGGAGTAGGCCTATCTAAACGTTTTAATAAATACTTAAGCGATGACGAATTCCCTGTTGTGGGTAAATTGAAAACTTTTCTGAGCATAGATGCATCATGGGATTGTCTTGAATACCCAGTAAAACCTAATTTACAGATATTTGGTGAAAGCCTGCCTCTGTCTGTCTGTCTCACTCTCTCTCCCTCCCTTCCTCCCTCCCCTCCCTCCCTCACTCCTTTCTCCCTCCCTCTGTCTCTCTGTCTCTGTCTGTCTGTCTGTCTGTCTGTCTGTCTGTCTGTCTGTCTGTCTGTCTGTCTGTCTGTCTGTCTGTCTGTCTGTCTCTGTTCTCTGTCTGTCTGTCTCTGTCTCTGTCTGTCTGTCTGTCTGTCTGTCTGTCTGTCTCTCTGTCTGTCTCTCTCTCTCTCTCTCTCTCTCTCTCTCTCTCTCTCTCTCTCTCTCTCTCTCTCCTCTCTCTCTCTCTCTTCTCTCTCTCTCTCTCTCTCTCTCTTCTCTCTCTCTCTCTCCTGTTCGAGCCCATTTCAAGCACTACAGTATGTGATCATCACATACTGTAGTGCTATATCATTCAATGCGGTAAAGGGCGTATGTTTGACTAAACTGATCTTCAGATATCATGAAATGGCGCAAAGGGAGGTAGAAAGCGGCAATCATATTCCCCAACCCGATGAAAAAAGGTGCATCTTCTGGTGTCTGTCGCAAGATCGTGTGAGTACGCTTGTCTGCTGAGCTACAGCCGATGACAATTGCCGATGACTGCCCCAAAATTTCTAACGATGACTTCTGGTAAATAATTGACATGTGAATTAAATAGACAATGAGACATGAAAACTGACTGATTAATCTTACTTATCTTTCTGAGATGGCAGTACCTAGTACGGCTTTGTGTTTACCTCAGATGATAGTTAAGTTCAACAGGATTTTTTTTAAATGGGTCAATCGTTGAATTCATCAAGAAAAGGGAAAAGACAGCAATTTCGCAGACGTAAAATCAATCATAAGTTGATAGGATGTATCGTATACCGCGCCATTTCATCAATCACAAATTGATTTCATTATTCAAGCACGGTGGATAAATTGCCGATTATTTACGCATTAAAACATATTAAGTGTATAATTGACTTCATTACGCTGAGTTGAAATAAAAGGTGGACTCCGATAAGATTGATTCGGCTTCAAATTTATCTTTCATTATTTCAGCGGACGGAAAGTAAACAAGTTTGCTAGAAAACCATTATTTCGTTCCTTGGCGTGTTTACAGTGTCTTTTAATCAAATTTCTGTGTACTCGCAATCTGCATAGCAAACTAGCCGAGGAGTTGACAATGGCATCATCGCATTTGTTACAGGAAAGAATGTGTGACAAGTCAGTCGTCGAGGGCGTCATATTGCAAAGTTTGCGTTTTTTTACAAACCAATGATCCTTGTTTATTCTTGTTTACGGGAAGAACATTTACACGTAGTCCTTCGACATCGTTTTAGATATACATTCCCGGTGCCTTTTGAATGTCAACGAAATATGTTGAATTGGCACGAGGTGTAGTGTTAAGTGCATTAAACGGTCATTTTTCACTGACTGCGTGACCCCTGGAGCTGCACGGCTAGCAGCGAACACGAAGGTCACGTGTGTGTCACTCAGCGAAGAACTTGAAGAATCTGTCGAAATATTTGCAAGATTACTGAAGGGAAACGCTACTATAGTTTCTGGTGTTGAAAAAAAAAATAACGGATAGCTGGAGAGATTTTGATGACATGACAGGCGCTATCCGATTTCTTGAGTCGTGTCGAGACTAGTATTGAGATTTTCAAAGGTAAATCTGATCCGTTGGGCAAAACTAGAAACAATTTGGGAGTTTAGCTGGATGTCAGCGCAGCGTTTACCCAACCATCGCCTGGCTATGCCAAACATGCAATCGGTCATCTGCATAATTAGTTTCGGTGACGTCAAGCGTGTCCTTTATGACGTCAGCCCAGACGGTTCCTTCTCGAGGAGACTGAATAATTGACTCCGTGTCCATCTATGCAAATGAACCTGGCAGCTGATAAGTTTCCAATTTCAGCGGGGCATTTTAGCGCGGTAAGTTACATGTTTGAGCTCGGATTATTTGAGATTAAATTTGCATTTAAAGGTTATTATGAATAATGCATATTTTGCGTCAAGGAACTTGGACCATGTGCTATTAAAATGAGGGAGACGGCAGTTTATCGAGGCGGCTGATGCAAATCGTTGGGATGCTTTCTTTGCCAGCCCCGGTTGCGAGCTCTCGGGAGAGTTTCCTCACAAGACTGTTAGACGTTCCAAGTGGTGTAAGCGAGCCCATGATGGCGCGCCTTCCAAGTTTTTGACTCGGGATGTCGAGTTACTGAATATTATACATATGGATACAGCCTTTTAATCTTGATGACGTAACAAATCGCAAAAAATGTTCAGTGACCTGTCAATTATATATTGTTCCTTCAAATAAAAATTCAAGCCGACAAAAATTGTCTCTGCTTTTTGGGGGGCAAACTGAGAAAATGCTCGGCAATTTTCTTGTAACATTTGGACGTAGAGATGGAAAAAGGAGTTGCTGCAGGACTTGTGTAACTCGGCATAATTTGAACTCGATTGAAAGGTGCATATCGTTTGTATTCACGGCGTAGATAGCACTCGCGGGTTAGCAACAACCTAGTAACACGGATACTCTGTGCATATAGCCGGCAGCAATGCATTGGATGCACTCGTACTTGTTGGAGCAGACATGCGCATGTATCCTGTGCATTCACATCACAACACCGATCAGAGAAAGTATGGTTTTACGAAAGCCGCAGTTGAAGCATTTCTGTGTCGCGCGGTATCACAGACCGTCAGGGCAGCGACCTCGTAACGCAATAGACTCAAATACGACATAAAACCTTTGCTTGCTCAGTATAGTCGCCCCTTTTGATGGACTGTGATTTTAAACGCAGCAAATTATTGTGGCAGACAGGAAACAATCCTTGCGAAAATCACTGCTGCCCGACACGAAATAAATGACAATTGCGCCGTTTAGACATACAACGCCAACATGCATTGCATCGTATAGCGGTTACCAAGACTGGAAGATTCAATAAAGAGCGAAATGCCAATAGTATGGCAGTGACGATAGACAACATGCCATTACGTTTAGCAGTACAGCAAAACGCGTCAAGTATGACATCCCGACGAGCTGCGCTTCCCGAAGTAGCACAAGTATATAAACAATGAACAAAGAGAGAAAAACTTGAAGACATGCACCCATCAAAGTAAAGAGAATTAACCTGAGAAAACAATAGTGTAGAACAGATTGACAAAAGATTGTACACTATAGGCAGGCGATGAGCATCGTACAGGTAGTTATTTTTCCAAATAGATGGCGGCCATTTTGAATTTCAAATATCGATAAATGTGGGGTAATTTTGTTTCTCTTATACAAAATTTGCAAGGTGACCCCTGAATTTAATTCTTGATTTTAAAAGAGAATAGTCTATAGATTGCTTGAGGAAAGTTAAGCAAAAGTTTATGTCTTTCATTTTCGAGGCGCGAACTACCTTACGTACATTTGACGGCTGTGACAAAAATGACGGTTCATGGGTACAAAATCAACAAAAGATCAAAAACGGCAGCCTGGTTCGTTTAAAGGGGCAATATACATAAATTTTGGTAATAATGTTGTCATTTTGCCTCTAGAAACAAAATGCGTTATCATATTATCATGTCTATAAAGTCTGTTGACATGCAAATACTGTGCATAATACGCAATGTACAAATAAAATCTCCTGACTAATATTCGGCCATCAATAATAACGTTGAAATTACAGACATACAGTCAGTGTCGACCATTCAAACACTAGCTGGGCATATCGACATGATGTTGAGAGAGAAAAAGAAACAGAATTTTACAGACAGAACAGAAATACTTGAGAGTACATCAAAAGTTACAGATAACGGAGCCTTAATGATTCATCTTGACATGGCAGGCATAATTTTGTGATATTAAAGCATTCAACAAGTGCCAACTGGACGGTTAGTGCCGCGCATCTACGCGCAACGCGCGACAAAACTATTCGATATGTCGCAGGAGACAATGTCCTGATTTGATCACGTCAGCCCCGGGCAAGGAATGGCACAGAAACAAATTCCTTGGCCAATTATCATGGTACGAAAGACTTGTCTTGATGACGCGCAAGTCTTAGAGAGAAATGCTTTTGTAGGGCATTTAGGAGCTGCATGGCGTGGCACTGAACCACAGGGTCCGGCGAGCAATATTCGTCTAGAAATTATGAATATGATCAATAATGTCTTGTATTAAACTTTTTTTCATTATACAGCCTTACCTGTGTCTAGTGTGTGCCTATTACTTTACCCTAGCTATCTGTGGATAGTATTTCAAAGAAAACAGTCTATATCTGTTAATTTCCCTCCCTAATCCCTTCATTAATTTGTTCTGCCGATCGCCAACGCGGGGGTTTATCGCCCTGACCAAATACCTCGTTAGCAGCTCATAAGGTAGTAGACGGAAACCTGAAGTTTTGCTTTTTTTTTTCTAGTCACAGTGTGCTAGGAAAAACATGAATAAATAAATGAAAATATAAAAGTTCTTGACAGTTGTGTTTTCAGAGTCTATGTTACAGAAACTACTACCTTATGAGCTGCTAACGAGGTATTTGGTCAGGGCGATAAGCCCCGCGTTGGCGATCAGCAGAACAAATTAATGAAGGGGATTAGGGAAGGAAATTAACAGATATAGACTGTTTTCTTTGAAATACTACCCACAGATAGCTAGGGTAAAGTAATAGGCACACTAGACACAGGTAAGGCTTTTATAATGAAAAAAAGTTTAATACAAGACAATTTATTGATCATATTCATAATTTCTAGACGAATATTGCTCGCCGGACCCTGTGACTGAACGGGGCAAGAGTGAGTGGTGTACGGAACAACAAGTAAACCGCTGGGCAGCTTAGGGATGTACCGTCAGAGCTTGGCAGGGTTTGCTCAGATGAATGTATGTAAGATCACTTTGCCGTAGAATATTTGATACATTTCAAGAAAAGATAGACCTTAGACCATGCATACCTTTTCAGATTCCCATCCAAATGATGACTCTCCGGTCATATTAATTTTTTTTTTTTCAAATTGAGAGCAGCAAGAGTGGATTTTTTTGGTCACCGCATTTGTAATGTTGTGAACATCTTTGCAAGAGATGTAATAGCCTGTCCTCTGGTTCAATCTTCTCGAACGAACAAGAAACAACGGCGCCAACCTAACATAACACGAGTCACATAGGTGACAAACCACCGCTACAGAAAGCGGCAGATACACAGTCTACCATTATAATCACAACACACTCCATCCACCGCGGTTCAAACATTAACAACTTTCAGGGTTGATATGCCGAAGTAAGAAAACTATTACGCGCAATCGATAAGGTTAATCACAGCGGCGTTCCGCGACCTGAACACAGTGCGTTGAACCACGTAAAAATCCAGTTCATCGTCTGTTAAATGGATTTGCTCAAACAGCACCCTCTTTTTTTCAGTGAGAAGTAAAATACATGTGCGGAAATCTCAGAGTTCTAGAAACTGCCATAATATTGTAGCTTTACAGTGATCCAAAATTAAATAAACGTTTGCTTTTGGCGGGCGTCGGGAAGAGACCAAAGCTCACTCTCTTGAAAAGCAACTTTAAGGTAGAGTGTTCCTCAGGGACAGATATTTGGGCTCTCAAACTTTTAGACTACTGTTTTGAAGCTCATGTAGTAACTAATTTAAGCGTTGACCGGCTTTTTTTTGTAAAAAAATCGAAAATTTGATTTTCCCAATGGTACAGTTAACACAGGGTTGGCGGCCATTTTGAAATTCAAGTGTCGTAAATATTTGGAAATTTGTTCCTCTTGTACAAAATTTTGCGCGGTGTCTTCTGAATTCTAGTCTTGCTTTGGTACGAGAATAGTTGAACTTTTCGTTGAGTAAAGTTTGAACAAAAGTTTAAGTCTTTCAATTTCGAGGTGCATATTACCTTAAATCAATGCCTATCGATCTCGGTCACGTGACTCTGGCACTATGCTGCCCATTGAAATAAAGAGGAAAGAATGACAGGAGCTGGTACCTGGAATAAACTAACGAACTGGAACAAACGAACTTGTCTCTTGCAAATTGAAGTAGTTTAATTGTTTTATGCTATCGTACGGACTGGACAGGGTCTGCCATTGTAGTGAGCAACAACTTATATACATCGCTGGGAGTTCCATGTGGAAAATTTGATTTCCCTTGACTCAAAATCAAATGGGTGTTTTGTATGGCATAGGTTTATATCTCACAGAACCCTAAGTAGAAATCAGTCAGGATGGTCCCCTTTTAAATGGCTGACGCGGAAATTGAGAACATACGATTTCAAAGTATGCTCGTTATCGGCTGCTGCGCTCTCTCGGAAAACATGATAATGAGATTTCAAGGTCCCTTGCGTCTGTTTGAAGGTTATTGACTTTGATTATGGTCTAAATGGAATGGATTGAACGTGTACCATGACTTTAACCCTTCAAGCAAGAAGTCGTTTTCTAAAAACGTATTCTTGACCGAATACCTCGTCCATGGGCGTTGTTTCCTTTAATCGTAGGCATGTATTGGCGCCAAGCATTCTTTTTAGTTGATTCAAAATAATTGTCTCAGACTGGTACCACTAGCACTGTCGGGCAATTTCTGAGACGACTGCACTCCGAAAATTAGAGTCCGAAAACGTTTGGCAGACGATAATACTTTCCCGCCATGGAAGATATGTTTGCAATCATTCCCTGACATTACACTAATCAGCTTTGCAGGGATACTATTTCTAGCATGAGGTTATTTCCACATGATCGGCTTTGTGTCCAACCTAAGCGACCCCATTCCTGTCTGAAAGATTGTGCTCTCATGGCAGCCCTTTGCAAGACTTTGTGTCTTTCGTTCCCTGCCGAACGCGTGAATATATTTAACAGACGCAAGAAGTGTTCGCGGGAAAACTGGCAAGTTGGGTACGAGCGCTACTGAGCCTTTCAACCGATAAGCGAAGTTCGCGCCGTTGGCGTGAAACCAAACACCTACAATCTAACAGTCACATAGCCAGAATTAGCACGGGTTTGTTTGTCCAACCGCCTACGCTTCTATAAATAGCTGCATGCAGCAAACCCCGGGGAACGTAGCCGCTCAGCCCGCTTCAACGTGTTTCCATATCGTCTCCTTGAAAAAAACTGACTGCCAGGCAATAATAATTAATAGGTTGCAAAGCCATGTATCTGATGAACCGGTTTGAAATTTCATCTCAGAAATCAGCGAGGCTGTGTACTTTCACGCGCCTGTCCAGTTGTTCAATGACGTCAATGCAAATGGTCAAATAAACACATGTGGGGAGTCACGGTCAAGGTTTGTGCATAAAATGTTTCTCTTTTAGGACAAATAGCACGAACGTCAATATTTCATACGCCAGCGACATGACTCAGAGCGATATGGTTTGTCAATTCGGATTTAAGCCGGTATAACTTTGCTCCAAGGCACCGTGTTTACTAAAATGTGTCAACGCCGCAACCTGTATGAGGAGAATGAAATGCAAGACATCCAATTAAATATTACCGAGACACATGCCACCGACATACACTGGAACACCCCCTCCAAAATATAAAAAAGTCGTGATTTACTCGCAATTCATGTCGTCATCACGATTTTAGAGGAGTTTGCGATTTATTGTATCTGTCGATAGCAATGTAGCACATGCACTTACATATAGCATAAGGACGTTTGGGAGTGAGTGGCAGAGAAAGATTCTGAGGCAAAAAGATGAACAAGGGAGGGAGAGGAAAGAGAGAGACAGAGAGACAGAGAGACAGAGACATACATACATACAGACAGACAGACAGACAGACAGACAGAGACAGATAGACAGACTCGGACAGAGACATACAGAAAAAGATAATAGTAGATAGACAGACAGATAGATAGATAGATAGATAGATAGATAGATAGATAGATAGATAGATAGATAGATAGATAGATAGATAGAGACAGACAGACAGACAGACAGATAGATAGATAGACAGATAGACAGATAGATAGATAGATAGATAGATAGATAGATAGATAGATAGATGAAGATACTAGTAGATAGATAGATAGATAGATAGATAGATAGATAGATAGATAGATAGATAGATAGATAGATAGATAGATAGATAGATAGATAGATAGATAGATAGATAGATAGATAGATAGATAGAGACAGACAGACAGACAGACAGACAGACAGACAGACAGACAGATAGATAGATAGATAGATAGATAGATAGATAGATAGATAGATAGATAGACATAGATAGATAGATGAAGATACTAGTAGATAGATAGATAGATAGATAGATAGATAGATAGATAGAAAGATAGATAGATAGATAGATAGATAGATAGATAGATAGATAGATAGATAGATAGATAGATAGATAGATAGATAGATAGATAGATAGATAGATAGATAGATACTTATAGATAGATAGATTTTCATCAATACTATCTACACCATTATTGGGAACTCGCATGGATCTGTTACAGTTTTTGCACATTCATCTTTCTCACTGAGACTGCGCGTTTTCATATCAAAATGCGTGTAATGTAACTTTCTAGCTACTGAGAGAGAGAGAGAGGAGGAGAGAGAGAGAGAGAGAGAGAGAGAGAGAGAGAGAGAGAGAGAGAGAGAGAGAGAGAGAGAGAGAGAGAGACTGTCTATGTGTCTACGCATAGATGCCACACAAGCCAACAGGCACGTGTACTTGTTCAAACATTTAAAACATACGTGAAACGAAGACAGAGATCATTCTGGAACACAAAATGTAAAATGGAACATTATAGTACTACTTGCAAAGTTCGATGTAAAATCAATATGATAATCATCTCATTAATGCACAAAGCACATTCATAATCAAAAGTATGGCGTTGTCCATATGTCATCTAAACATGCGAGGGATTCTTTTCGGTGAGATGTGAGATCTTATCAGGGTTGCGCTAGGAAGAAAACAACTGTCAGAATTTAAAGGAGCACATAATGCAATCCTTAATGCCCGATTAGACTTTTCTAAGTTGAGTAATTTCGATCTTGGCAAAGAGTCTGCAAAATAACAACTGCCTTCACTTCCATGTATTGTCGTCGACAAACGGCGCATACGAAACGAAAAGTAACATTTTGAAGTTATTAATCTAACTGCATACTGTTCAGCGGTATGAAATCTCTCGGTTTGCTTATCGCCGATTAAGATCAGCCTAGCATATGATTGACGCGTGAGAGCCAGCCTGTTGTCACTTGACCTCCCTTATCGAGGCCAAGGTCTCGGTGTTTCAGTCTCCAGGGAACGAGGCTCAAAATAGAAACAGGGTATTAATTTCACAGGTGCACTAGCGTTAAACGAAATCTTGGATTTCCATTAAATCAGTCTGTGTATTTTCCGCCGGCCATGCTCATTACCTGGTTAGCCTAGAATGCATCCTGATTACAGCATTAATTTTGCATTTTCGACGGGTAGTTTTCCCCTACTGAAATTTGATTTCTCGCTCCAAATATACGCAGTCTCCGTGTCCAATTATTGCTGTTATTTCCCCCCCCTCTCTCTCTCTCTCTCTCTCTCTCTCTCTCTCTCTCTCTCTCTCTCTCTCTCTCTCTCTCTCTCTCTCTCTCAACAATGCAAATGCAAATTCAAGTTACTCTTCGTAATAGGCAGCTCACACCTTTCGTCAAACACATCTATCTGTAGGTTCCATTTTTAAGTCACTGTACAACAAAAGTCGATCGTTTTCTGAAATTCGTTTACGCCCACTATATTCCACGATGCACTTACAACCTCTAAACTAATGAACGTAAATTGTTTCTGTCATATTGAAATTAATGATAGATGGAATCATACTCCTAATTCCGCAGTAGTTGACCTTTTGAAATAAATTTCCGATTAAAAAAAATCGCTATAATAACGCAAAGCATTCCCATGGTGGCATGCCTGACCGTTCGTTTGGTGATTTGACATGGAAGATTCACGAATTTGTTTGTTTATTTCTCAACACTCCATCGACTGTTGTCTACTTTCACGCATAGCGAGTTTTAAAATCCACCACAGCGCGTTGTTCCTCCTATCATCGTTTCAGCTTCAACATGCTTTTCAAATCCGAACCAGCCACACTCGCTTGGTCAGTGATGCGAGCAGTCTCTGCCTCATATACATGGCGCGCCCTCCCCTCCCCATCACTCAACACGTCGGATTCGATGTTGAAGAAATACAGCAACCACGAGGTTAAAACCGCAAGATAACCTACGAAGTCACGATCCCTGTTGAGTTTGTACCTCGGCGGGCTGTCTCTGGCCGGTCTCCCAGTCGTCTCCGGTAGAAATTGGGAACGCGTGCTTTAGAAAATCTGAGACAAAGAAAAATAAAGACACCAAATCCTAAGTTCGTTTACGTCAACTTTTCTACGTCTTGCCGCCACTTTTCAAGTTTTCTACAGATACTGTGGATTTGTAATTTTTCAATGATTTCTAATGGCTTGCATTAGCAAAATTTGCTGGAGTTCTTCATGTACTGTCTTACTTTTTGTATATTTACTTTGGAATGATAATGTCAAAATGGTCTCTCAGTCATTCAAAACTACCGCAGTCATTCGGTCATCCACTGATATCAAAGTTTCATGATAAAGCCCCCCCCAATAAAACCTGTTTCTGTTCAACTCCTGTATTACTTAGACATCTGCGCGTCATATCGTTTTTGCTCGTCCTCTGGGGTGTTCACCACGATATTTCAGACAAACGGCTGCCAAACAATCCATATTAGTAACTCTGTTACGCTGCCTTCTCATTCAACCCACACAATGCTGAAACGGACGAGAAATTATTTTGCTGTCAGTGAAAGAAAAAACCTTAGTGGCAATGTCATGCCATAGAGGTTAGGGGAAGAAAATGGAAAAAGAATCCCGCGCCCTGGTAAATATCAAGGATTGGAAACAGATGTCGATTTCTTCTCTCGGCCTAATTTTACAAATGGTGAAGCTGAGATGAGTCTAAGATAAGGAAAATACAATTTGAAGAAGTGGATATCGTTGAGGAGCAGGCAAAGACATGATCAGATAACGAGACACGGACAAGGTAGACCGACAGAAAGACAGACAGACAGGCAGACAGGCAGACAGACAGACAGACAAACATAAAGACAGACATAAAGACAGACAGACAGACAGACAGACAGACAGACAGACAGACACAAAGACGCATCGACACATACAGACATACAGACAGACACAGACAGATCCACAGACACACACATAGACAGACAAAGAGACGCATAGATACACACAGACATACACAGACATACACAGGGACAGACGGACACAGACAAACACAGACAGAGATACATCGAGATCAAGGCAAAGACAATAGCCACACGATACACAGATATAGAAGAGGCAAAGAGACAAGCATGGTGTCACACTGAGATACACTCAGCGTAGCAATAGACAACAAGGTGAACAGCAAGAGATCTGAAACACGATGTATCAATGGCAATCTAGAAAGAGTAGCAACCATCCTGTGTTGGAAAAGAAAGAAATTCTGATTCAAAAACACGCTTTAAAAGGAATTTGTCATGTAGGCTTTTCCGACAGGCCAATTTACCTGAAATCGATGCGATTAAACACGAAAACTGTTTTATGTTTCTCTCTTCCAAGACGTCGCTTCCTTCCAATTTTGTCAATTTTCTCTTCCACAAAATAATTGAAATGGTACGGTGGGCACGAAACGTTTCAAACGAAAGGTAGTACACGTCCAGTTACTTGTGCGAGGACACGGCAATAGCTTGTCAACTTTCCTGATCTGCCCTGTCTTTGAACTTGAAGGGAAAATGTCACGACGGTTCACTCTAAATGATAGAACCAATACAGACAATTGTAATTATTTCTTCCGCTGAAGCAAAATTGTTAGTAGTTCAAGATCGTGAAGAACGCCGTCTTTAAACATCTTGATCAAACGGTTTGCAGGTTTGAAACTGGTGTATGGCCATTTAGAGAAAATTCTTTGTTTGCCGTCCTTGGATTTTTGAAAAACCTACCAGCCAGCCAGGGAAAAAACAAACACAGACAAAAAAACGGAAGTGTATTAACATAAGCTCAATTTTTAATTGGTTTCATTTGAAACAATAATATTTTTATTTGTAATGGTGTTAACATTGTGTTTGTTTTCTTAATTTTCTCTGAAGACCTACCAGCATGCGAACGGAAAACAAAGAATATTATTTAAAGCGCCTAAGTGGCTATGATATCGTTTTCCAGACGCAACATCGGGGGTTTTCGCCAGTCCACGGTTCATACAGTAATAGCAGATACCATAGCTTACTATGGATATCGGCTACAGCCCAGTTAGAAGTCCTATATTTCACGTGACACGCGGATCCTATGACAGGGCACCGCGGATCACGGTCCCGGTGTCACAAACGGCGGTGTACCGTCAAATCAATTAATAAAACGTTCGAGCCTGGCGTGATTAAGATGGCAGGACACTGTGTACGACAGGCTTCTGTTCAATAAAGGAACGTGTCGAATCCATAGTGACCCGCTTTCCAAGTGACAACCACTCCCGTATGTATCCCGATTAATATCTCCATAAATCATCGACGCATATCGGTCAATCAATAAATCAATCTGAGACTCCAATTGGGAAGCAGAAATTTAAGGCACCGTAATATCAATTTTGAAGCTGTTCGTCTTCCAGATCAATTGACCTCTTGTCCCCCAGTTTCCTCAATTCAATTATGTGTTCAAATTTAATCTTTTCAAACTAGTTTCTGTCACTGGCCGAGATTTTAAAGGGATTACTGTCATTTTTCTTCCCGAAAAAGTTGAACACTGGAATTTTCAAAATAATCTGTTCCCGCGCGCGCCTATTTGATTTACGCCACCCGCTTTGCCAGGTGGAACATAGTGGAACAAGATATGCAAATTGTACAGGGCTGTCGGCAACGAACAGACATACTGAAGCGTGGGTTTAAGCCGCCCACCCCGCTTCATCGCTTGAACTACCACGACCGTATCGATTAGGCGCCCATGACCGTTTTACTCGATCAACAAAATCAAATTGTCAATCTTCTATCCCCAGCTGATCTCATTCACGGAAAACCACCATCGCAATTCTGACAGACGAGAACGCCTGATCCGTGGCTCCGCTCTGCGCTAATACCCACCCGCTTAACAGATCTGGTATCTGAATACTCCTCTGAAAAGTAAGGTCGCCGCTCGGAAAGGTCAGATGTGCAATTATTTAATTACATATACGCACGTAGACTGTGCACTGGCATGTTAATTGATTGAGTAGAATCAGCTGCATCTGCCACTGTTGTCTACCAATCTTATCAGGGGAGACTTTCCTCTGCGTCGATTCTGTGTGACGAACAGAAAACATCAAAGAAGAGCGCGCATCTGCACAAACTGAGGGTTGAAGAAACCCGGTTGAAATCAGCATATCGACCTGGAGTTTCCAGGTCGCGATCCATGTCGCTGCGATGGAGATTGGGACAGCCTTCGGACCACACACGGTTGAATTGAAATCCGCTACACCTACAGCCATTCACTGTTTTGCAAATTTGTCCAAATTGAGCATTTCAAATAAGGTTGGTCAAATAAGGTTGGTCGGCACGTATTATCGATGCGTTCAATAAGCAGGAAAGGGAGAGAGAGAGAGAGAGAGAGAGAGAGAGAGAGAGAGAGAGAGAGAGAGAGAGAGAGAGAGAGAGAGAGAGAGAGAGAGAGAGAGAGAGAGAGAGAGAGAGAGAGACAGACAGACAGACAGACAGACACAGACAGACAGACAGAGACAGACAGACAGACAGACAGACAGAGATGGGAAGAGAAACAAAGACTAACCAAGTCAATATATTACATAGGCAAAGGTCAGTAAGGTGTATTTAAACCATATACAGCAGTAACTGAAACGTAAACCTAACGCGAATTTGCATGCGGTATAGATACGACTGATATCTTTGAAGAAAATGGAGGTAAGCTATTGTTTACCTTCCTCCGAATTCGAAACCATCCCGTTTTAACGAAAAGGTTGCGTCTGAAAGATGTATGACATGCCTCTTCGCTGTCATAGGTAATTGACGAACTGAAAAAAGGGATTGTCATAATTTTCGTTTTATTGCACAAAAGACATAATGATGATCAGATATGCCATTCGAAGCCCATATTGTCTCTTTTGAGGTTGATTCCACCAGTGACTGTCAATAGTTCTATAGAGATGTTGCCAATAGCCGATGGTGTAGCGATAATTGGTCTATGCGACGCAACATGAGGTATCGCATCGCTACGCTAGGGGTTCGGAAATAACCCCGGTTAATAGAACAGTAAAGTGGTGCCTTTTATGTCTGACTTAAAAGCACCCTGAAACCTATCCAACAATTTCGATCAATATTCTGTTTCGTATACGTATTTCAAGATCCTCTAGTCTTTCTTCGCCTGGAGACGAAGCATGTCATCCATGGACTTTCGAATTAGCCTCTCACCTCCGGCTAGAGAAGAGTAAATATGTCAGACTTGGCATCTGAATTCGAGGTCTACAGCCCTGTCAAGTCTTTGCAAGGTCGATCAGTAAGGTTCTGTGACGAACCAGCAACGATCTATGACGTAAATCCGGAAGAAATGTACAGTTGAGCGCCCATCTGAAATTTAGCCATGGCTCACGGTGTCTGTGTGTCTCAGTCGGTCTCTGCTTGCCAAAGATCCTGTCTTTCTGAGTGAAGGGAACATATATGCGTGATGTAAGCGTCGGTTGTCTCTTTTTACTGAAGTCAAATAAGTATCATAGAGTTATGAATAAAATACCCTCTTAACAAATCGACATTCTTTCCCCCTTTCCAAGAAAAGCCATACAAGTCTTTGAAAATCAAACGCATGTCGTCGACTCCGCCAAAGACTCTAAGTCTTCAGCGGTGTCGAAAAAATGCCGTTATGGACAGAGAACGAGATAAGGTCACATTATAACATTCTTTCGAGGGCGAAATATTGTACTTCACCTTTCGCTGAAATCGGTTTTAAACATTCCCGGTATTGAGGGGGGAATTATTCCAGATTTTCCACCTAGTACATCAGGACTTATTTTGCAGATGAAATACGGTGTGAGACCTTCATATGTATGAACCGCAACGTGACACATTATGCAAAATGAATATATATTACTGTACAAACTCTTGCTCTACCTCTCACACGTTTACTTTTAATAAAGTCCCTTGGGTCAAATGAAAGGACCGTACCATGGAACAAACAGTTCCGAAATTTAAAATATGCGTAAATGAAAGAACATGGATATGAATTAAACACGTTTAAGTTTAATGGCTGGCTGATGTATGGTTATAGCTGGGAAACCATGCAGTTCCTAAATTAAAATTAAGAGGGAATATTCTGGCTCATGACGGTTCCTTTGCTTTGATATATTTCAATGATAACATCGTGATTTGAGCGACGTGGAAATTGAGATCGTGAAGATAATCTGCATTGCTAATGGAGACACGATTCATTCTGGCTGTGTGTTCCCGCCTTTTAGCGGGGAGGTATAAAAAAGGCTCGTGTGGTGGTCGCGTAGTATAAGCAGTACAGAAATCAGTCTCTTTCCTCTGTAGTTACCGCCATACTGAAATTTGGCGCCAAAAAATATCGTGATCCATCTGCAACAAATATCTCAGACAAAAATTGCATTTCGAATTTCTATGATAACACGTTCGGCGTTCATTCTAGGGTTGGCTAATGTAGGAAAACTATTTCTGGTGCAATGTTTCGTTCACCTTGCTTAAGGATATCTCTCGTTTGGGGAAAAAAACCGCATAAACTTTGAGGTATCAAAAATATTGACTTAGTTACCACAAGAGTAAAATACAAAATGTTGGTCTGTCTTCAATGGGATATGCAGCTGGAAGTGTGTGCACAGTGTGTGTCTACAAAACTGTTTGAACTTCTGCCCTTGCTGAAGCTAAGAAAGTTGTCAGTTTTTTTCATTTAAAGGACAACGACATATCATGAAATTCTGGTCTAAAGTTTGCAATCAGATCAATACTTCTGTCTACATCCATTTTGGAACGTCCGTGATTCTGTGAATCTTTTGAAGAATACCAAATTATTTTGCAAAGTTCAAAATACAAAAATTGCGTTGAAAGAATCCAGCATGTCGTATCCCAAACGTTCTTGTGAAAGTTCGCGTCTGACCACCTTGGACTGCGTTTGATATAATGATGCAATGATTGGCTTCAAACTAATATACCATAACATCAAGTGATTTTCACATGCATTACAGGCACCAAACTTTACATCTGTTTTGCGTCATTAAAGGTGCCTTGCGTAAAAAAACAATACAATAACAAATGGATCTGTTGTAGGAATAAAGCGTATTTGTGAGGTAAGACTATACCATTGGTAATGTTATTTTTTCAAGTAAACAATGTGTATTCTATATGTATGTATGTATGTATGTATGTATGTATGTATGTATGTATGTATGTATGTATGTATGTATGTATGTATGTATGTATGTATGTATGTATGTATGTATGTATGTATGTATGTATGTATGTATGTATGTATGTATGTATGTATGTATGTATGTATGTATGTATGTATGTATGTATGTATGTATGTATGTATGTATGTATCTATGTATCTCTGTATATGTGTATGTATCTGTGTATGTATCTATTTATGTATCTATTTATCAATGTATATGTACTTATCTATATATGTATCTAGGTGTGTATTTATGTATCTGTGTGTGTATCTATGTATGTACGCTTTAAAATCATGGTCATTTTCAAAATTCTGGCTTACCACGTTACTATGGAAAATCCAGGATTTTATGATTTTAATAGTCATAATTTTTAATGGCAGCACTGATAGAATTTAAAGGGGACACCCCCAGGAAAAGCATTCGCATGAAGAAATGTTGGCTATAACCTTGTAATAGATACCAAACCGCTGTAGGGTTTCAAAGAAAAGCAAATATATATTACGCTGAGAGACAAAAACTGGGCAGGTGTTACACAAAGTAATTCTCCTTTTTTCGAATATAAAGCTTAGTGCGTACGAATGATCAATTTATACGAGATGACAATTACATGTAGAATTCAAACTGATTTTTTTGTAGTTTCAAAAAAGTACGAAGGTGATTCGAAAGTTATTTTCAGATGCGTTGCAGTCAAAAAAATTCCAAAGGGAGATGTATTGCCACACTTTGGAGCGATAGCATCGATAACAGACCCGTTCAAGAACTCAGTCAGCCGATAAAACCAACGAAGCGAGCGGATCTTCCGAGAACAAGTTTGCAACCTTTCCCGCTCTTATCGCCGGCGAGGAGGAAGGTCGACAAGGTCAAGTTTGACGGAGGAACGTGTCACCAGGGGAAATCGTGAGATTGCAGCTCGCTTTAATTGAATCTTTTTCGGTGTTTTGCTTCGTGTAATGAGAACTCTGTTAGTCATGTCAAGTGCTGATTATTAGCATAAGACCTTGGACAGTTCCTTGACAAGTAAAATATTCGTAAGTGTTTCCAATAAAAGATAAACACGTGGACGACGTTATCCCTGCCTCCCTTCGCCCGCATTTGCTATATTGGAATATTTAAAACCATTTCCAACGAAGCGTTATAATCAAAGATTGACAACTTATCGCTTTATAAAGTGCATTTACATAAAACGAACAATAAAATTGACAGAAAAAGACATGCCGACCATCAGTATTTTTTCAGTGCTTACTACATAGAATGGGTTTACAGACCCTTAATTAATATGCAATACACACAGCGAAATCAAGGTTTCGCGTTTAAACGACGTCCACTAAGCTTCTCCAACTAATAAACTGGCTTTCGTCGCACTGCAAAAACTACAAATTATTCTATAACGCTTTCTGAGATCACCTATTCAGAAGTTAATTCTACAATATGCTGTAGACAGCAACGGCTGGCAAGCGAGTCCTCTCCATGGGTCGTTCAGAGGCGAAGGCTCCGCACGTGAGACTCTGACGTCATCTTCGATATGCAAATCATCCGTATCTCGCTGACGGCTTTTTAAACGATATGAGGCAAACCTTGAAGAGAACTAACCATCATTGGAAAATTGTCTAACAAAGGCCAGTTCGCGTGATATTCACGCATTTGTCTACGTCCGATACCAATAAAACTCAAGATATTCGCAATCTGAAACCCTTCAAAACATTGATAATAATATTGGTTGGTGAGTGAGCCACACGACCGACTCAAAGTTCATGGAAAGGACAGAGTGCGTTGAATCATTGTAAAGGGTTGCTAAAATTGCAAAAATATTTCTCTTCATACCTCTCATAAACTAAATACATAAAGCTAGGTTAAATCGAGGTCATATTTCAATTTATATCAGGAATATTCAGTAAGCTAATACACAATTAACTAATGTAAACCTGACGCGTGTATATATATATATATATATATATATATATATATATATATATATATATATATATATATATAGATAGATAGATAGATAGATAGATAGATAGATAGATAGATAGATAGATAGATAGATAGATAGATAGATATATAGATATATATATATATATATATATATATATATATATATATATATATATATATATATATATATATATATATATATATATATATATATATAAGAGGTAAATTTATTTACAAAATACTGAGTTATATATGTATATGCACACAAAAACATACATGTGTATTTATGTGCGTGTATGAATGCATAATATACATTTTGCAGGTAGGTATTGTGTGAATAAATTTACGTACTAAAGTCAATGTGCCAATGCAGGCACACTTATATAATATACTAAACATAGATTTTTGTACATATTTGCGGTCTGCGAGGAAAGGGTCAGCACTTCTGACACACTGAGTTGACATCATCATATTTTCCCCATTTTTGATGATCTCGCTGCTTAAAATCGATTTACAATTTGCCTTTACACAAAAATGAGCCTACCGTATAATTATGTGCGCATGATATCAGGGAAGATACGTACACCTGTGAACAGCCTGAGTCATTCGGTATCTATCGTTTCCTTGATCAGGCAAGAAATGCGGTCAAGTTTGCGGCAGTGCTCGAGTACAGTATTTTTTAATGGAAAATATGTCGAGTGATGACTTTGGGTAATAACACCAACCCACCCACCCCAAATCCCCCCCCCCCCACACACACACACCGAAGAAAAGATTTGAATTTTTGTTCAAACGTCCCTTGATGAATCTTTGAAAAATCCACCGTCATAATCAAGTACAGGAATCCGGGGTCGCCATACAAATTTCAGGATTAGGAAAAGAAATCCCTTTAATTTATTGATACGTTATTCAAAATGTCCTCTATACCCTGTGTTAGCTTTAATGATGGGGAAAGATGAAAAATAGATTTACACCCCAAAAAAAGACACGGTGGGAATTTCATATACTCCTCATGATTGCAAATGAGTTCCAACAAACAGGAGACACGAAATATCTCGGGAAAATACTGAACCTTTCAACAGCTTTCTCAGAGGCGCATTTGCAAGGTAGTGTTTCGTCCACACAATTTCCTGACTAAGCAGCAATGGCTGCAGCTACAACCAGCTTAAACAGGTTAAATGCCAAAGGTATACAAACGAGGTCTCCCGACATGGTTGTCGTCATCAGTTTGGTACATTTCTACGGCAAAATTACGAAAAGTGTTGACGAATAAGCGCCTCTTCAAACCCAGGCGTTAAAGTGCGTGAACATTTAACTTTTGGTTTGGCGCCAGCATGACGCCAATTTCGCTCGATGGGCAAAATACTGCTACAGCGCCGCTCCGCTGTTGCTCGAGGAAATGTGAAAATAGATAGTTTGGCGCTGGTCGTGAAAACGACGAGTTCAAGTTACCAGACAAATTGTAAATTATTAAGTCAGCGGCAAGACAAGGGAATACAGTACATATGTGCACTGCCACTTCTCGTATTTCTAGGAGTGACAGTCAATTTTTCAGAGTTTGAGCAAGCTTATGGTTAAAAAGGATTCATCCTTAATGGCACGCCGGCTTACATCATTTATATGAACCACGGGACCATTCCATTCCCTTGTTCTTTCACTACAATTGTCAACGCTCAGTTTTATGTAAAACTGGATCAACTCCGAAGCATGGTTGCAAATTTTTTATCTTCGGCAAATCGGCGCAAAATATACCAGGAATACCAATGAGCAGGTGCGGTGACATATGACCTTTTCGTCGTGTTTTTCATAGTCCAGGGGGAATAAAGCGGACTCCGATCCAATGCAAACTGCATGCTGTTGCAAGCGAGTGGGAGGGGAAATGCGGTGAAGCTGGCGTGCGCCGGGTTTTAATAGTTACATTTCATCATACGCTTTACTTCACCGATGTAATGGCTTCAAATTTCCTTGTTCTTATGGACTGTCTTTCACAAAATCCAATTCGATGCGATCTCTTCATTGCCAATAAATCGGATGCCATGATCTCACAATCTGAGGATATATTTTAGTGTCTTTCTTCCGTCGGTTAAAAATAGCTATTGATGAATCGAATTCACGGCGTCGCAAATTAAGGAGCACAATTCATGCGTGCACATACCTGGTGACTATTTTACGGCATATTGACCAGACGGATCTTTAGTTTCTACCGAGACACTGTTTAACCTGGCCTGTGACGAGTTTTATTTTTAACATGGACTAGCTAGCTTAAGTAATTTAATTTGACAGAGACACACACACAGAAATCCTGTTCCGGTATTTGCCTCTCACTTGAATTCCCCTGACCCACTGCGCTTGAATATGTTGCCGAAAATAGCTGCCACCGAAGGGAGATAGAGGACTTCGATTAAGACGTACGCGCATGTGTGTCCGACTTTGAAACGTGGAAAAGCGTGTATTAAGAGTGGAAACCGTTTATCCAAGAAGGATTCTGCCTGATGCACGATACCCCATTAAACTGTAAAGCATCCGCTCGCAGTGTTTGACGATGTCGACTATATGGGTGATAAATTACGGTTCTGTAGAAATCGAGAAAGGTGAAAAGAATCGAGATTAAGATTTCAATTTAGCATATGATGGAGCCTCGACTGTCGCTGGATCATGTGACCTAATCCTATTCCTTTTGCATTCTAATTATCAACGTAAGCTTCTTTTCCTTCCATGAGTTTAAAAATCTTATTTACTGACATTTATCTATTTCCATTCTGGCTTATCTTTTTTGTGTTTATTGGTGCTTATTGCCCCATCTTTTTATCGAATAATCTCTGCCTCTATTTAGTGTCGTTAAAGTCGGCCGTGTAATCAGCGAAAGCAATTTATTCGGACGGGGAGAGATTGCCCGGCAGTCAAAGCGCTGAAAGCTGCAGCCTTGCAAGGTTATGTTCGCTCTACCCCCACCCGATGCATCCTGAGACCTCTGTTTCGCCCGGAGGGAATGCGCCTCCGCCGTTCAGGGGATTCTCGTCGGAGTTACATGGGGTCCAGATCAGGATGGTTATTGATAATTACACAAAGCTATCGACTGTAACCTACCTCTTGGGCGTGCTACTCAAAGAGGAGAAGACGAGAAAGGCCGAGCGTTCTGGTTTCAACCCACGGTTTTTATTCTGCTGTGTATTGCACTGCCATATGTCGGTCAGAAAAGGGCTCCAAATTAGACCACCGGATTCAAATCCGTATTCCCAACAAAACAGATATGCCACTGCAAGGAACGACAAACATTGTATGTATTTCTGGAAGAATATATGTCAGGTATAATAAATACGTTATTTACCTTCTTAAAAAAAACTCTTTTTCTTTCTATTCTCTTAAGGTGGAATTTCTGTTGAGTTTAAACATATCAATAAAACTGCGAGACGTTAAGAGATAAATATGCAATTAAAAACTTTTACAAACCAAATATATGAAAATAATGTAACTGTTAGTAGTTCAAATACAAATGAGTTTGCAATTCAGAAATAAAAATGAATATATATATATATATTATATATATATATATATATATATATATATATATATATATATATATATATTATTGCCTGAATAGATGGGTTTATGCCTCCGAGAGCAGCTGACAATTTGCCGACGCCAGGAGGGCAAATTGTCTCTTGCTGCGAGGGCACATAAACCCATGTATTCAGGCAATAATATTTTTATTACATGCCTCTTCACAGTTAATGCTATATGACATTTAGTTACATGCAGGGCATTTTCAAACAATTTTACCATTATCGACCAGCATCAAACAGATTTTAACGAAAGTCAAAATAGCAGTGCGCGCATGGATATTTTACGTCTAGCGTTAAGCGTCTACTTTGACGTCGAAAACTTCGAAAGGCTTCACTGGACCGGGTAACCATGGAAACCGGTCAGTACATCGTTCACCGGCCCGCTAACATCCCGGATGTTCCTATTCAAATCAATGCACTGATTTGCACTCACATCGAGGCATGCAATAAATATGTATGTTATATGTATCTATGTTTGTATGTCTGTATGTCTGTATGTATGTATGTATGTATGTATGTATGTATGTATGTATGTATGTATGTATGTATGTATGTATGTATCTATCTATCTATCTATCTATCTTTTGTCCTCCACTCTGTTACCACTGTATTTCTTATCGTCACAACATGTTGGCACAGTTTTTCATATGTCTTGTCTTAAGGTAATTATTGTTTAGTTTTCGTTTTGCTTTTGGAGGTATCAACTGAGTATAAATAAATACTGCTTCAACAGATTAAAGTTCCACGATGGTTTCATGATAATTGCTGTAACCAACAAATCGGCAAATTCCTTCATCTTTCCCTGATACACATTTCTACGACATACTTTCAGTTAAACTCTCTAATTTTATAAAGACAATACTTTAGGCGTAACCGTAGAATGCAAATTGGCAGCGGATTCTATATGTTACATGAAGAACTTGATTGGGTAGGAGAACAAGCAATATGTTAAACAGTCGATTAAATAAAGCGTCTTAAATATCTTCCTGTATTATGTAGAAATCACGTGATTTCAATCAACGCGGACCGTTTATGAAATTCCTTATAAAATACAATGTCAAGACTTCGGATGGTAAATTACCATAATGTTGTAAATGTATGCTGAATTCTATACTTATAAGATAACTATTAACACCACAGAATGCTAAAGTTTGCCTCCGTCACCTTAAAGTTTGAGAGGCGTCAATTATTATCAAGTTCAAGTATCACTGTCAACATTGGTAAACATCTTTTTCTACACATAATTAGGTATACCATAAAGATCGTAAACTGACCCGTAGTTTTGCGTGGTTCAAATCCTACTGCCGATAGTTGAACTTTATTTACAATACAAAGAAACTTAAATGAAAGTGTTGGTGACTTACAAGCACGTGTCTTTTACCCGTACATACTCTCCTATGAATATTAAATTAAGTGAAATTATCTTTTCTCCTGGAAATATGGGAGTATACATATATGAAGAGATGAACCTGTACTTATGTGCGAATTATGTGAAGGTGTGTGCTTATACTTATGACAGATATGTTGTATGCGTGCTAGTAGTTAGCATGACCATCTTCGGTTCACGTGACTGCATCTGTCTCGTCTGTAATGCTAAAAAGTATGATCATGTTACCCCTTTTGCAAAAATTACACTGGCTGCCTATTAGTTCTCGTATCCACTACAAAGTTGTATCTACTTGCTTCCATTCACTTGCGGGCACAGGACCGCAATATCTCTCTGAACTTCTACATCAATACACTCCAAAAAGACAACTCCGCTCTTCTCAGATTCTCGACTTCTCAGTATTCCAAGAGTTTCCACAAAGACTTTTGGCGAGAGATCTTTCTCTTACATTGGCCCTGCATTATGGAACAAACTTCCTTCTGACCTTCGCCACTCCAACTCTACCCTTTCCTTCCGCCGTTCCCTCAAGACTTTTCTCTTTAAACAGTAGTTTAACCTTTTTCGTTTACGTAGTCTCCAGTCCCGGTGGTTCAACATTTCCTCTGTTATATTGTATTGTCACTATTGCGCCTAGAGCTCTGTTAAGAGATTAGGCGCACTACAAATGTACTTTATTATTATCTATACCTACTATGAAGAATCTCTTTGTCAATTAGGTCTACAAATAAAAGAGGAGACGGTTAACCTGGCCATAAATCCCAACCTGAACGTTTCACATCAGGACAAATTCAGTTCTTGAGGCTTGTTCTCACAAGAGTTCGTGCCGCATACGAGATTACGAAGCGTTGGCAAGGGGCATCGAAAGAATGCTTCTGGTCTGACCTCCGGGTCAACCTACCCTAGTAGTGTTTCGGCACTGTTCTACTACTTTCCATTTTTGATTGATATAAAATAACCCATTGGAATTTTTCTGCATCTACCGTAATCGCCGAAATGCTGATGTCGAGGCGGCTATTAATCCATTTAAGCACTAAACGACATGTTTACAGTTCACAACAAGTGGAAACACCGAGATGCGATCGGTACCCACGTGTCTACTTCAATTTGTCCACTCCACTCCGCTCTTCGTATGTGTAAGTGTGAATCAAAAGCAACGAGCTTCCCATAAGCCCCGGCATCATGATACGGACAACAGCCATGCTTGACTTGATCCGACGAACGTCAGGACAAATCCCCGCACAAGGTTGCAGTTTCAGATATTTACTATCACAAACATTCTCCAATCGCTGATCTTGGCTTCATTTTTTATGAGAGCGAATCGCATGTTGCAAAGTAGTGCCTCATCGGCGTCGTTTTCCTTCCCAATAACGGCATGATATTCATTCAGCACACAACAATATCTATACTTTATTCCTTCAACGTTTTAATGCTTATATCCCCACTTGTCTTATTCATCCTGTTCACCGACAGTCAGTTCCACTTGACACCAGACATCATTCATCAATATCGCTGAAGTCTTGGAGAATGTGAATGATCGAGTGATACAAGTTGGTTTTGTGGAGGGCAGTAGACGGGATTCCTTTTTCCACTAACTGAATGGACGTCGGGCTGTAATCTTTGTTTGTGCAACAGCTGCAGTCAATGTTTGCTCTCCGCTAACGGTTACTGCATCTCAGAGGTTCTGAAAGAATCAACTAAACTCGCTTGTCATTGCATAGTCAGAGACAGTTTCGCTGAAAGAGGAATGTCAGTCTTGCAACCGTTATGTTATTAGATTTATGGTTAGGTAGAGTTAGACAACCTTCCAGTTGACCCTTTTCACAGCCAATGTGTGCTTATTACTTGTATTTCTTTTCTCCAAAGGGCATGTCCTTTGTAAGCCGGAACGAAAGAGCTCAGTGCCATTGTAAAAAAAAAGACTGCAGAAAAAACACAACGTTAATTTTGTCGCACACGTTCTACTTATTGATCAACGCTGCCCGAGCCTTCATTATCAACGTCAGTTGTGAATCCTTCATGCAAGAATAATCATCTAGCATTACTGCGCTGATGACCTTGTAAAAGGTGAATTAAGAAAAGCCTAGAATCGACCCAGCGATGATAATCACCATGGTCGTTTATTAACCAACAATTAACATTGTAAAATATACATAGCACCATGATTTACGGCGGTGCATGTGACAATATTTCAGAATAATTATAAGGCGATTGAATTGGATTGTGGGGTGCAAATTTCACAGGCTGACCCTTGACCCGCTTGCTGTCTCAGGGGCGTTAATTATGTTTGCTCGTTTTCATTTTGTTGGCTGATTGCAGGCCATTCATCAGCTTAACTTTTCTTATTAGTGCCGCATACTTCATCTAGAAACCTGGTCATTTATTTCTCAGTTGGGTACAATATATCTTTATCGCGACGGCGATAATTGAAGATGATTCATTGTATCTAACCGAACGATGGTTGCCTGTGTGACGACAGTTGATAATTCTGTTCGTGTTTTACTTGTCACTGAAATTTCGGTATGGGAAAGGTATATTCGGAAAAAAGGCTACGAATAAGGGCCTGCGTGTTTAAAAACTTTATTTTGTTCTTTTGTTTTAGTTATAAATTACGGCTTGCGTCTTTGTTGAATTTTAAGTGAGCGAAATAAAGTGGCCAAGTGACACTGAAAATACTGTTCGACGTTCAATCATTAATGTCACATCAGCACTCACGCTGTTTACGCTAACCGTCAATTTTACCAAGGTTCGCCATTTGTCAAGAATAAGGATAAAAATATTTCTTATAATCCCTGATTATGAGAGCCTTTCGCTCAAAGTACAAGTTCATTATGCCATGCAACTTTACACCGATGATGTAAATGCTGCAAATACAACACGATGTATACAAAATTATGGTTAAAATTACTGTATTCTTTGTCAAGGGTAGAGCGAATTTTTCACCCATATTTATTTCTGAGAGAAAATGATCGCTGTATAATTGACATGACATATACTATTAGATATTTAGTCAATTCAATAACCCCTTTTAAAATTGACCCTTTTGCCTTTTTTTGCTGAGGCCGTTGCCTCTTCAGTTGTCATTATGCATGCTCCAGACTTAGCAGATATCATAGCAAAGTCTGCCCGAATCTTACTTCATTGAGTTCAGCAATCCTTCCATCAAGAAGAGGCAATCTGTTTCCTTGAGGATGAAACATTCTAACCTCACTCGAGATGGACACAGACAGATCGAGACCCTCTCCACCTTGAAGGAATATCTGGAAGACAGCATCGTGCGACTTCTGTACAAAAGGTATACGTCATTGGAATATCATTTATTGAATATAAAACTCTTAGACAAGAATGGGCGAAGTGACTGTCATGGGGGACGACAATGGCGCTAAAAGCTTTCTCATCGAGGTTGCGAGTATCTCGTCTCGTGAAAGAAAATTATTTTGGATTATTTCCTCTTATCAGCCCTCGATGCTTTCACCATTCTTTCAACTGTTGTCTGTATTGCACAGCTTCCATGTTTTACTTTCCTTTTGGGTTGATATTTGACAACTTATAGGGCTGACAGTGGCGATATTACGAGTTCCCAAAGGTTCTGGACAGGAAGTGACGGTGATGTGCCATCTGATAATCAGCTGGACAGGGTGTCACGCACAGGCTTGCAAAGGCAGTGTTTTTGAGTCAAGGTGTGCCGAGGGAAAGTCCATATGACAGAATATGTCTGCGACTGTAGAAAATCAAGCTTTGCATTTCGCTGGATAAAAATTGCCCGTTTTTAAAATTAACGTAAACAATGGTAAACTTTCCTTCCTGCTCGTCAAGATGTGCAGTCATAAATCTTACAAATACAACAACCCCACAATAATTAACTATGTGAACTATTTGTCACCAAATCTCGTTAAAACAGAACAATTGCGATTTATCGTATGCCTGCACACGATACTTTTAGCAATTACCGTGGTACATCGAAAACATCAACTTTGTAATTGACTGCAAGCTTAAATTATAATTTCTTGGGCTACTGTTTGAAATGAGACCATTTTATCGTTTACATAACAAAATGGGATAGTCATTATCCAAGATGTAATTTTGTCACGATGCCATTTGTCACCAAGCAATTATCTGTGGATACTTTGACTTTTAAGAGTGCATTCTGAGTTTATTAAACATCCCCCTCCTGCTGTTTCGCTAAAGGGTTAATCCTTCCGCGAAGCAAGAAATTCTACACAACGTTAATGTCGTGGATAATAAATATTGATGACGTTGGCTACGGGGATGACCACGACCGCCGTTTACCATGTACTTCTATTAAAAAATAATTTCACCAGTTTTTTCTCGTGATCTCATAACGCTCTCCTTTCGCCCAAGCGGTGTATCGCAACTAAGAATGGTAATTCCCTACAATGTAAAAATGATAGGATTGGCCTTCGATATGCAAATTAGCCACTCATATTTGCACACAAATGTTCCCTCGATAGTTTTTGAAGATGAACAACTAATGCTGGAAGTGACTTTACCGCGTCATGGATATGAATAATTCTGTAACTATAAATGTGGAATGAGATACGGATAACGTCGTAGTTCCTGAGTGTAGGTGCTCTTTAAACTTTTACAGCATATTGGTAGGAATCGCATCAAGTTTTCACGAAGCCTGAACGATATCGTATACCCTTGTGGACAGCAAGACTGGTTAGGTTGTACAGACATAGCAAAGACAGCGGTTCCTCAAGTTTCCGTGTTATCCTTGATCATGAACAATGAAATTACATCTGTAGCAGTTTATAGCGTTATTTAATAGCAAACTTCTCTGATGGGTATGGACTATTGCAAACAGTATACATGTCGACGTGGTTTTGTTTGACCTAGAAACATTATGTTGTAATACCCTTAGATGGAGTCAGCCTTTGAATGTAATATTTCTTTTTATGGATCTATCCCCCTATCTGTATGTCTGTATGTCTGTCTGCCTGTCTGTCTCTTCTTAGCACTCACTTATGATCTACTGTAATTTAACGCTAGATGACGCCATACGAACGTGGCAGGTTGTGACAGTGATGTTCACAGTTTCTGAGAACCAAATGCACTTTTTTCTGTTTGTCAAATAAAATGTCGTGTATCTAATCAGCTTGAAGAGTCAGTGCTCGTGAGAGCGTAGCATGATGCCATTCAGGTAATGTCCGTCAGCATGCCACGAGTAGTCCTTTCAAATAACATTTCACACACAACCCTATGTCTTTGCAGCGACAGTCTTCACAAACTCACCCCGAGGTCAAATATAATTGTTCTGTTGATCATTTGAGTGAGCAGAACAGACCGCGTGCAAGTGCGTGTACTTTTAACACGAGAGAAGTCACCGTACTTTAAATGTGACGTCAAATGTCGCAGACGACAAAAAGTGCAGTTTGGGTGTTTAACTTGCGACTATGCAAGCACACGCTTTGAAGAGTGCGCATGTCGGACCTGTCTCAGTAGAAAATAACGAAGCCTTGGGTGTCCTTTATTAAAGTATTCCCCGTTAGGCCTATTAATGTCACATTATGATTTACTCTAAGACTTGTTACATCTCGAGTGTGCATTCAAAGTGACCATGACCTTGCACTGCATCTCCCATGCCTGTCCCTCTGTCTTGGTTTCCCTTTCGATTGTGCCAGTCGCAGGTTTGTAACGGCAATGTCTCTACCGGTTGGATATTAGACCAGCCGTTTGTAAAATTGACCCATGTTATTTCACAATATTCTTCCGTAGGTATTTGTTGATGTGTCGGTGCTTCGAGTAAATGAGAAAGGCGATCCCATCAACTGCACAAATCTCACGAATAAATATTTACGCAAAAAATTTAAATAAACTCTCAGCATAAATAATTGTCACTGCCGTGAAGCAAATGCTGTTCCGTTGTGCACGTACGAACCTGATATTAAAATTAAAAATTCATGACAGCATTCTGTATTCTATTAATATTTACAGTTTAACATGTCCTACTCCTATGGGAGAGATAGAAATATGGTGACTACATGCTCAGCGTGAAATTGTAAAGGCGGGTAAATATTGTAGATTTGGACAACATTTGCTTCCTGTCAGCGTGTTGTCCTCTCAAGTGGGAATGCGACTGATAGAGACACTCTTGTTGCCATGTTGGTCATAGGAAATGAGCAAATTAATTGACACATGACGAATATTTGTATGCGTGAACATGTCTTTATGTGTACACTGTTCGTGTTCATGAACGTATGTATGTATGTATGTATGTATGTATGTATGTATGTATGTATGTATGTATGTATGTATGTATGTATGTATGTATGTATGTATGTATGTATGTATGTATGTATGTATACCTGGTTTATGTATACGCATACATACACATATATATGTATATATAAACAAATTATTTCTTATGATATATAACTAAAGTATATCTGTTAATATATACATACACACATTACATATATCTATATATATATATATATATATATATATATATATATTATTAACAAAGTATATTTTATAATAAACATTACTTCATCCGATGACAATATGATATATATGCAAAGACATATATTTTATATACACAACTATCAATTTGATGAGAAAATAATTAACAGAGAAAGACAGAGCTACAGGAAGGGAGAGATTAATGATTCAAACCAAATTTTTTTTCGGTTTGTTGGAAATAAAAGGGACACAAAAAAAACCCTATAGTAAATAATACCGCGAAACAGCTACAGTAGTTCAAATGATTGACTGATGATTAAAGAAAACGATAATGATTCATTCTTATGTTGTAATACGTAATGATTTAACATGAAACATGGGCGCAGCGACCTAGATCTTATCACTATGTCCATCCCGAGAGAGCAGAAAATCCGCCATGGCTGAAGACATCGTCCATCGTATGGTTGACTCTGCCATATAATTTTCAGTAATCCCGGTTCATACTCAGACGATAAATGTCACAGTGAAGACGGGCAGTCGGCAGCTGTAAGTAGAAAAAAAACCAGGAACGTTATTTTTTTTTATAAAAGGACATCTTGTCCTTTTTGTTGATCGCCTCGAGGATTTTAGATTGCCGTTGCCTAGAAACGGCAACAATCCATTTCCATGGCAACGCGAACGGGGACATGACTGACACTTCTCCTGCCCAAGGCCATAATTCTTATAAGTTTGAATAAGGCAACCCTGAAACAGCTTTGATCATTTAATATAGACAAATTGATCCATTACCCATTGCCCTATATATAGCCTTTACTATTTTTAGATTTAATGGAATCTTACTGTTTTCTTGCCTCGCGGCGAGCGTTGTTGAAGTCTGTGAAAATCAGCGTGCCATAAGACGTGGATCGGCCAAAGGCTACGAGGGATATGCTTGGAAAATAGGGCTAATTTCTGACATCGGGTCGCGCATGAGAAAATACTTAATATTTCCACGACACGCAAAAATCTAATGAGGATATCTGCAATTGAATATCCATTCAAATGTGTCTTGTACTGCTCAGCTCGAAATTCTCACAGGCCAGCGATGTATTTGTAAGGCTGTTCATTGTGTAGAAGCTGACGGCTGTGCTTCCATAACACAGCTATTCGTAATTCATAAGTTCCATGTTGTAATCCATACGCCAGTTTGTCTGCCTGAGGAGGTTTCAAATATTGCCTGTGAAGAAAATCTGGCGACGTTCATACGTGCAATATCTTAATTCAGCTAATATGTAAACCCTGGCAGTATTTTTTTTCGACTCAGAGTTTGCTGATCTTCGATGATTGGACTGCTGGTTGTGTGTGGCATTGATGTTTTCAATATGGCCGCTGAGCTAGCATCAAGGGCGAACTCCCTGATGAGATACCCGGCACTAAGATAAAAACATTCTACAGAAAATCGAACGCAACGCTCACAAATGCTAAAAAAATTTGGCTTGTCATCGCTGCTCGTTCGCTCCTGATGACAGCCCAGGCACCTGTTGTTGTTTTGTTGTAATTGCGGCAGTGCCCGATCGGTTGAAATTGTTTCGAATTAGCTGAGGCTGGTTCAAGATGTGAAGCCGAGCCAGTTGTCATCGCTTGTTTATCGCAGGGTCAGCTATTCAGGCCACATGTACTTACATCGCATCAACAAGCTGGAAACGGAGACAAACGCATGATTTCACCGCCATGCAATACAATTGACATTTGAGTACGTGCCCTAACCACATTTAATACCGGCGTTGATGACGTGATCAAAAATTCTGACACACAATAGCCGATGGAAATCTCAACAACCCGCGCTTTTTTCAGCGCTTCTTGTACTTTCAATTGGATAATATTATGCATCTGGCATAATGTGATCTCGTCACCTCGAGAGCGAAAGCTCCGTCTTTCATCTTACATCGCCAGTTTTTTAAAATGTCGACCAACTTGAGCACGCACGGATGTTGATCGCCAAGTCATGCAAATGTTAATCAACATTATAGCATTTAATCTGGGCAGCACAGAGATTCGTCAAGGAGTGACGTTTCTCTCGGCCTGATTATTCTAGAATTGATCGGCGTCTCCGTTTTTGTGCTGGAGAGATTCTCGTTGAGGTCAAGATGTACTTCCCAGACGGCAGCACAACGCAATGCGTCGATGCCGCATCTAGCGGGAGTTTCTCTAATTTCCTCGTATCGTGAAATAGTTGAGCGGCATTGCCGTGCGGAGCAGAAAGAGGTCACGACATGTCGAGTTTGCGTTTTACGTCAGACTAGCTCTGATACCGTGCGTTTTGCTAACTGACGGTTACAAACGAGCGTCACCTCAAAATAGGTATCAGAGGAGGGAGATAGCGTGAGGGATCAAGGGAATGAGGAGAAGAGAAGGCAATAGAGAATGAGTTTCGCATTTCCTTGAGCGCCAATCTTACTTGATCTAGAATATAGTAGTCTCGCTGACCACGTGACCGTGAACGATATGAAAACGCTAGCTCGACCGACGATGAAAATTGGAGTCTTCAGAATGGAAGCCATAAAACAAAAAAACTCAATCAGTTTCGAAATTGTTTCTGCACCGAGTCTCATAAAATCCTATTCCAGGAAAGCATGCGTTCTTTTTGACGTCTCCTAGATGTGTATTTGACCCATTTTTTTTCTGATAGACTTGGGAGAAATGCACTGTTTACAGCTGTGTGGCGTTCTGTGTGGTTAATACGTAATTCAGCCTCTCAATCAAGGTGTCTATGGGCGAACCCTCTCGAGGAATAGGACAGCTAGTTCATCGTTCGTTATTCAACGCCACTGAAATTAAGTCGACGATCGTTGTCTGCGATTTATTCCTCTGAGAGGGACCGCAACAGTCGGACACGGTCGGATCAGCTCTCCAAACCTCACGGTGATTTGCATGATTTGTTGAGTCACTTCTTTCGTGGAATCAAACAAAATAAAACAAAACAGAAAAAACAAAACAAATGAATATTGTTGACTTATTTCTTGAATTCTGAGATTCTACCTGGAGAAATTAAACCAATGTGCTTTTGAATTTCACAGTGATGATTATCAAACTGATTGACTAACTGCCATACTTACTTACCTACTAGCTTACTAACTTACCTACTTACCAACCTACCTACCAACTTACTTACTCACTTACGAAGTTTTCGCCGACTTTAATTGCTTGGTTATTTTGAAGGGCATGACGGGAACAAATTAAGGTGTTTACGGGGCATTGAAAAAATGGACGACTTGAAGTGGCACAGTGTGATTTACGTCATCAAATAATGACATTCTGCAGTCTATTTAAATAAAATCATGATAAATCGAAAGAAAATCAGAAAAAAGTTAATCATAAGTTATGGAAAGTTTCGTAACATACTTGGAAGAAAAATGTAAAGACAACTATTCACTCGGGATCTTCTCTGAAATTGTTCTTTCCTATAGTTAAAAGAGTCGACTGTGTCTAGTTATTTATTACAATGAGAATCTTCCCTGTCTCAAATCAGTATGCGACATAAAGGGAAATTTCCCTTGCACGATAGATATCACATTTTCATCCAAAAAGCCAAGACTTTCCCCACAGGGACAAATGCTGTAACTTTGGAAACCATTTTCGTATAATATCATTATGTTTTGTTCCATAAAACAAGTACAAGTCTTCTTTCTCTGAAGTGTTTTGAAATACAAGGTATTTGTCATGCACAAACGATGCGCTGTGTTCATTATTCATACATATTTACCGCAGTTTACTCGCGTCGTATGTAATGCGTCTGTGCGAGTCTCTTGTTTACAAACAATGTATTTTGTGCACGATATCTTGATACACCTCTTCATCATAGCTGTAACATTTAAATTATACGATATAGATTATGACAGACATGTTTTAACTTTCATCAATCACCATCGTACCTTGGATACAGTGTTTACATTGGTCGTGTCGGTCCCACATGACGTTTGAACGCAGTTCCGATGACTGTATCCCTTTAAATGTTGACATCTGAACGCCTGTCTGGATTAAAATGGCTGTCAACAATAGCAATACACAATGCGCAGTGATTTCATGTCTAATTGCAACATATAAGTTAGACAGAAGAAATCTACTTGTTTCATTGGATGTTTCAAACACAGGCCATATCGATAAGTTCAACATTAGACATTTCAATACGATTTAGGGAGCTGGAAAAGGGGTGAAACGTTTTATAAACAGGACAGAAATATCAGAATGTGCGTCAAATGTGACAGCTAATAGAGCTCTAAGGGTATGCAAAAGTCAAAGAGATAATAACACGACACGCTACGCCACTTCCATCTAAAACGTTGGTTTTATAAGTCTAAAAATAGAAATTGCTCTGATTATAGAGTAAGAACTGATAGAAGAAATGGACATACATCAGCAGATATTACGTTATTACCTCATGACCTTTCTCATGCGATTGACCTCGGGTATGATGACAACTTATCTGAAATGGCTAGGAATGTTTAATGGCATGAACTTATATTAGAAATGTTGATTTGACCGCGCTATCTTGTCCATGGATTTTTAAGTTTATGGTAAAATGTGGGACATCGTGAATGGAATATCCTAAAGAATTTGGAATATTTCACGTTTTATTGAACGGCACGCGCGTGCCCGACTCCCCACCCCCATCCCCGCTTGTTGGTACCAGTTTATGCGCCAAACGTTGATCAAGTCAAACCTGAATTTAATATTCCTAGAGGCACGTCATCATTTAATGATGTAATGGATTTTCTACACGCCAGGAGTGGATTGCCACGTCGAACGTACAGCGTTGTCTGAGCACGACGCAACGACAGTCAAACATCCAAACTTTGTCAGAACGCGAAGTGTGCAATAATGACGGTGGATACGAACGCGGGGTCATGAACCGAAGAATGTTTTCACTCACTCCGCGTAACTGTTCACATCGTAATAAAACTACTGATGATCATGCTGCCGATTTTATGATTTATTCATTTTATCATTTATTGCTGAGAATCTTTTAAGTTGTCTTTTTACTGGATAATACTTCTTCAAACTATTGTCTTTCTTGCGTATAACCTCTTCAACCCACAGATTGAAATATGAAAAATATATCAGTATTTTCTTCATGCGTGAACTTTTTAATGGAATGTAATACTGCGCAATGCGTTTAGATTACACTCTTGGGGCAACATCAGCCCAGCCTCATCGGATAACCAGCCGGTAATCTAGCGGACAAACTTCAGCTATGCTCGGTGACGTCACGCTTTCCCCTCCCGCTGAGAACGGCTGCTGATATTTGAGTTTCGTCTGATGCCGGAGTTATTCCATTGACGAGAGTGGAGGGTATGGCGTCTTCGGTTTCGATGCGCTCGACCTCGGCAAGAAAGACGACCATCTTATCAACTTGTGTGTAGTTGACCAGTTCAGTTTCTGTCGATGGACTTTGGGTAGATTTGTGAATGAAAGGAACATAAATCCCATTTAATATGACTGGATAAATGAACTTCATTCAGTTGAAAGGCACGGTAGCTGTAGCTTTTGATTATTTTATTTCGCTACTGTTGTTTTTTATGTCAATTTCAAGTTCATGTTCTACTCCAAGGAGCATGTTCAGCTTTTTTTTTAGTTTGTCAACAAAGCTTCTATACGACGCCGTGTATTCTAGTCGGGACTAGAATTCACTTGTCAACAATAACAATGCAGTCTACACATGTACAGGCTGAGTTGACAAGCTGAATACTGCGTATCTCAGCATACTTTGGGGGAGTAGAACAAGAAACTGTAGTTGCGTTGAAAACAAGAACAGTGAAAACAGTCATCAAGAGTTACAATCACTGTCCCAACACAAGTTCGATGACAGGATATAGCAGCTTTCTTGACCGATGGTTTTACAAGCCGAGATGAGTCGACAGCTTGGTTGGTTAGGCTCGTCATTGTGATAACACAAAATGCATGTACATTCATGCACACATGCTCAAGTCTTGTACCCCCCCCCCCAAAAAAAAATACTAGAATACAAAGTGTGACATAGTATAGCTAAAATGCAGCAGAGATGCAAATTACACCTTCCCAGGAAACACGACGGATCAAATGACGTAAAAGATGTGTCAACGAATTCATCATTAAAACCCCCAGCTGCTGTAAATTGAAGTTGTATATTGCAATTCCCATACAGTCAGGTAGATTTCATTTATTAAAATTTCACGTCGGGGGTGTCGTAAAAATGTTGGTTACCGGGTTGACAAAAATGCTTGAATGGGCAGTTTCCATGTACAATCTGTCTCCTCTTTGAAAATATTGTTTTATCAAAGCCCGAGTCGTTGAACTGCGACAATTACCGTTCCGGTAAGGCAAGTTTCACAACTGTATTCGTAGACACACCGTTACCAATGCCTTGGAGACATACAGGGTCTGGGGGGCGTTCGCTTTGGCACATGGTCTCATACATCATCGGCGCATGACGCAAGCCCGTTTCTGTCGAGCGTCCGTTTCCATGACAATTGCATTTCAAATCCCCGGTTCGATGTTGCCGAGTTACGGCGAGGCCCGCATCAAACCGCCACCCTCACTCCTTTTTTCAACAGTCGACAGCTGCGACGCTGATAAAAGAAATCGTGAAACCGGGTTATAATAATCGGAGTGAATAAATAATGCCAGTTTTACTGGGAAGTGACATTTGCTTTCACGCGGGCCGGCCATATGCGGTCAAAGGTCATGACCGTGAGCTCAACATTTGACCTTGGCCCTCTTTGTGACTCGCACGATTTTAGACGAAATTGACAGCTTAATTTTCTACCAGATAATGAAACTGATAAATGATTTATCCCTTAATTTATAACAACCGTGAGGCGTACAGACGAGTGTCGTTAGTTCAATCAAGGCCAACCCGCTATACCCTGAACTTTATCCTATATGAACTCGAAAGTACAACGAACGGTTTTCTGAAAAATTGTCCATTCCCCCAACCCCACCCCCATCTCACTGTCAAAAAGAACAGCATACTTTTACTGATCAACAGACTCCGAAACCAATGAAACATGGAAGCCAGAAATAATAGCTCCATTAATGAGCCAACCAGCCGATGTCGGCAGGCGAGATCGTGATGGTGCATCGAAAAGTATATTTAGTATAGACTAGACTTAAGTGTGCGACATACCCCGAAATGTACGTCACTGTTAATTAAGAAGCAATCCCAAACCCGCCGTTGAAGTTCGACAATGGATTTTTTCACCACATTTCTGGGATAAAAGAACTAATTACATTCGACAACACCGTTAATGAATTGCAAGGTTGGAATTTTTTCACCGTCACCTCTTGAGGTACTTGTATCGTAACAGAAATGTCATAATACTTGCTGTGCTATGTAATTAACGTAGTATGCGGCTCGGCTTAAACTTTTGCTCAAACTTTCCTCAAGGAATCTTTCAACCATTCTCTTTCAAAGCCAAGAATAATAATCGGGAGTCACCATGCAAATTTTGGTACTAGAGAAAAAAATTACCTAAGATTTACCGATATTCCACGTTCTAAATGACCGCCATTCCTGTGTTAACTCTGTATGAAAAAATAAAACTTTCGATTTCCGAAAAACTAAGACTGTGACAGTTTTGCTTGCACCAAGAGCTTCAAAACGAGCCCTCACAAGTGGTAGATCAGAAAAGAATTGGAAAAGTCTGAGAGTTCAAATATCTGTGCCCGATCCCGTTCTATCTTAAAGTTCGATGATATCTTTGACTGTTCATGTATTTTCAGAATATTTTATTCTGTCTATAAAGTAAGAACTCGCTCTTCTCCCAAAATCACGTCGAATACCAAGTGTTCAACTTGTGAATGAACGTACTTTCTGATACTATTGTAACACAGGATATCAAGCCTGGAATAGAAAAGCAGTTACCAGCAACAATACCATCGGCTTTGGTATAAATGCTTTGTGTCAAGATATTTTTAGGGAGAGACAGTAAGAAAATGTCTTCAATTTTCAATACACAAAATAGTGAATACATTATTTAAAAGTACATTTAATTAATGCCGACCTCATTCTTGCAATACTTTCGCTTCTTATGGGTTTGTGCTTCGAACGAAACCCATAGACAACGCTCGACCCTAGCTGTAGCAAAGCTCGTTTTATCATCTACTTGAGATGTATGATAAGTGACTTTTTACATGAGTTCGGGTGCTCGGTGTTTATATTCAAACTGGCGTGGTTTACACGACACTGACGGCAAACAGACATTCCACCACTTGTGGTCGGCTTCAAAATTGTTACGGAATTTCTACTCAATTTATCCTAAACAGTTTTTCCCCCCACATGCCAACTTTTCAGTCGGCACTTACAGCGGAATGGATAGGCCGTGGTCCTTGCGTCCTCCGAAGCTCGGCGACCCGACCTCTGATCAAAATCAAATTAATATTGGTTATTGGTTTCGCGTTACATAACATCAGTAGCTACCCGTGAAAATATGCCGGTGACGAGCTGAAAGCGGACACCGGCGGTTGCGTGCCACCGATACAGAAGAATATCTGTCGATGCCGAGGGATTAAATAAGAACATATGTCAAAGTAAGCCAAACCATGGGAAAGGGCACCACGCTGGATTCCAAGTTAAAAGCACACTTGTCAGGGGCGATGGGTTTTACGTGCAGCATTGCCATTGTCAGGTACTCAGCGAACAGCTGCACTGTTCAAAATGACAGAAAACCAGTGGTCCGTGCCCTCGCTCTAAGCGTTTCTCCCGCCCGGTCGTCCTGCCCAATTGCTCCCGCCACAAAAACCCTTGATTCGTCCGACGTGTTCTCTTACAGATGCTCGTAAAATGCAACGTGCCTTCTGCGGATGTCAGCGTCTTCCTTTCAACTGACATGTAGAAGAAAACCGCAAGGGTTGCACTGTGCTACCATGCCCTCATTATAGCAGTTTGTCTTCAAGACGCCGACATCGACAGCCGCCACGTGACGTCATTTCAGAGAGCCCAAATTCCCATCAATCGTAGATGTAGTCCATCTGACCACGCAGACGTCGAGCTATCATTCGGTCTGCGAAACCGAGTAAGGTACCCTGGGGTTCTTGAGCAAGACGCCACGAAGGAAAAATAGACTGCTTGGACAATAATATTATGCTTAATTATGATTTCATTACTTAGATTTAGTACTTACATCAATCAGCGAGAGGCGAGGTCAGCATTTTCGTTCGCCCTGACCTTTACTTGTCCTCGGCGAACCATCCAATTAGCAGCAGAGAACGATGCCGATCCAACAATTTTCCACGAAAGAAAATATCCACGCTGTATACTTTACACACAGCGATGCGACTGCAATTTCATTTAGCTGTTTCGATATGACCAAAGACAGCAGAGTAAAAACTATAAGTAGATTTGATCTCTTTTGATTTCCATTTGGGTATGTATGTATGTATGTATGTATGTATGTATGTATGTATGTATGTATGTATGTATGTATGTATGTATGTATGTATGTATGTATGTATGTATGTATGTATGTATGTATGTATGTATGTATGTATGTATGTATGTATGTATGTACGTACGTACGTATGTATGTATGAATGTATGTATGTATGTATGTATATATGTATGTATGTATGTATGTATGTATGTATGTATGTATGTATGTATGTATGTATGTATGTATGTATGTATGTATGTATGTATGTATGTATGTATGTATGTATGTATGTATGTATGTATGTATGTATGTATGTATGTATGTATGTATGTATGTATGTATGTATGTATGTATGTATGTATGTGTGTGTGTCTATCTATCTATCTATCTATCTATCTATCTATCTATCTATCTATCTATCTATTGTTTTTCGAATGTACAAGTCAAACGCCTTAACAGGGCAACGTTACATTTACCAATCGTTAACTATTAGATTTCTGGCAAATACGGTTTTTTTCGCATTTATTGTTTGGTATAGAATCAGGTACTCTAAGAAGGCAGTGTTATTCGCGGGACTTAGGTATATTGTGACAACCTTCATTATATCTGGCATTCTTCCTTAAAAAGATGGAGAAAACTAAAGTATTTTTTCATATGTAGTCGTCTTGAGATTTGTCCCTAGGAAGTCAGTTCACTTTGACCTCATATCGTGCAATCCTATTCTGCAAGGTAATTCAGCTTGCCCGTGTGGATTTTGGAAAAATTACCGACATTTTTGCAAACTTGCGTTCACTTGTTTGTTCAGACAAATACAATTGGCCCAAGAACACCCCCGATTAGCCTTCGTGATTGGCACATATAATTAAAACCCCTGACATCATTTTTTTATTTTTAAAAATCTCCCGTGGTCATTTTTTTTTCAAAACATTTGATAACTGTGTTTTTAAATAGTTCCAGTTTTAAATAAACGTAACGGAGATACACCGTGAAAAAGTAGTCACGTTTTTGCGACTGTGACTTTTTTGTGTTCTGTTGCGGGGGGCCTACTTTGTGAAAACTAACTTCCCATAGTTTACGACAATATATTCACGAGAAGATTAAACTGGAAATTTGTTCTAACCAGTTTTTACAATTTACAATTTGCGTTCTAAGTACCGCCGCCTTATCGAACTTCCAATAGACCAGATGTGACAAAGAACGTGATCATTGAAATTTACGATCGGTGCGACAAGTACGCCGACCGCAGAGGTATAGAAGCTGATGAAGGCGAGACAGAGGGCGGCACCTGGAAAGCCATTTCCCGGTGATGTCGTATAGCTGACATAAATTGTGTCTCGGAAATTGCGCTTCTCTGAGCAGATGTCTGCCGTAATGGGGTTTCTGCTCGAGGAGGCCACCTTGCATCAACTCAACCAAGGATTCCCAATCCAGTAATGAGGACAAGGTCGCTGACCGTACAGAATGTAATTGGGTGCCTTCGATGTCCCGAGTACTTGCATAAAGTTCTTTACTCAATGCTTAACATCATCTATGACCTGTACTGTTGAACGTCAGCTCTGTCTTTTTACTTCTCCCAGCCTTTTTGGAGGGTCTGTGCTCCCAGTGAGTCTGTTCTGTAGACTTCTACAACGCTTGGCTTACAACCGTACTGAGACAGGGCACTTGTTTGGTTGCATACTGACACCTGTTTGTCTATTTGTCTTCCTCTGTCAAGATGCCTGTCGTGAATTTTGTCGTGTTTTCCACCATGACATTTTTCAATGTCATACTATGGCTTTCTGGCCGTCTCCGCCCCATGTTTGTCTACCTCTGTCTCCTCCCGTCCCCTGTCAGTCTGTGTGCCTGCGTGTGTTGCTCTTTGTGCATTTCTTCGAACCGATCACTGTCTCCGCTCTGTCTCTCTTTTCCCCTGCCTGTCTGTCTGTCGGTCTGTCTCGGTCTGACTTTTTTCTCTTCCTCTTCCTCTCCCCTCTGTCTCTCCATGTCTCCCTCTGTCCCTTCGTCTGTCTGTCCGTCTGTCTGTCAATTCTCTCTCTCTCTCTCTCTCTCTCTCTCTCTCTCTCTCTCTCTCTCTCTCTCTCTCTCTCTCTCTCTCTCTCTCTCTCTCTCTCTCTCAATTGTGAGTCCTTTCTTTTATCTTTCCCAGCCAACTCCTACAAAGCTTTAATATAATACACTTGGCATGACGTCTAGCATGATTTCAAAACAATCAAATTTGCTCATACTTTCATTGTGCCTATCTACTCTTTGTCAGATATATGAACAAAACTTCAAAAAAACATTGTGTTTGTCTTTCCTCCCTAGATATCTGAGGATGATGTCTATAGTACCCCATCATTCAAACTGTCATCCTAGCCAGCCCTGTCTGTGACATACATACATCCTCACAGATGGCGGCGGCAGACAATATCCAAATCGTCTCTACGGGCCCGTCTGGCGAATGTTCCGATTTCATCGAAGGTTTCCTCAATCGTCAGATGGGAGCAACGCCGTAATTTATCACGGAGACTTGATCGTACGCCCCGCTTTCCAGACTAAATCCAGTGTGTGGGATTCCGATATCCGACGCGACTCATCTACACTTCCTCTTAACTGATTAATTATTAACTTGCCTGTCAAGAAAGAGAGAGTGGCGCTCAACAGATGTGCCGCTTAGCGTCCAATCAAGTCGGTGTAATTACACGGCAGATGGGCAGAATAGCAAACACAGCTATCAGCTTTTTAACGGGATCCGATCGCGTACTAAATATCTTTCTTTCTGTTTTTCTGCTTTGTTAATCTTCAATAAAGAATTATTGTCTACAGATTTTCCATTGATTCCGCAAAATCTTTTGACCTCAGCGCTCTGTTTTGGCTCTTGAAGTCAAGGGTCGTAAATTTAAATTGTTTGGATCGGCAATTAACAAGCACGATGCGGTCTTTTATTGATTCGATGCTAGGATAATTTGATGAGGTCGTGGAGTCTATATTTAAGAGCGTTAGTTGTGTAATGTTCTGATGTATTTTGTGTAGATTTTGTGATTAGAAAACGGCACATGGACTTCTTCCGGATGCAGTGTACAAATATTACTAGGAAGCATTATTATTAAAACAGTGCCTATATCGAACATCTTTAAGACCAAGTTTCGAAAATATTGGAAACGACAAAACGGAAAGGTGTTGAATGACACATCCTAAGACTACGAACTTTGGCGTTGTACCCGTTGTTTACATGTTGTTGAAATATATACAAGTGTGTATACGTAGTTGAACATGACCAAGTTCTTGGAATCTCGGCTTTATTTGGTTACTGGTACGAACCTCGTGACTACACCCCTCCCCCACTATTATCCCCATGTGAGAGACTCTGTGTAATCTCGTGACTCGTTTTTCACGTGACCAGATCAGGATAGTGTGTGATTGTTGTTTATTGCAGCTCCCCTGACGTGTAACTCTGATATACTTTAAAGGTGTATACACGTTAACTGCGTTACTCATCACCCACGATATCAGAGGCCATGCATCCGGCATGACGATACACAATGTCCATTCTGGCGCCTTTTTATGTTCTCTCTGGCTTGACAAAGAGAATGGGAGATTTTACTTTGTGAAGCATGCGACATTGGCGAACAGACCTTCGACGGCTTCTAGCTGAGAGACACCGCGAGGCTCATTAACGAGAGAAAAAAGAACGCCTGCTGCCTGGAGGTTGCAGCGAATGAAATGTTCCGAGATTCTGATGATGCGAGTTAGTAAGCCAGATCACGTGATTTGATATCAAGATTTCCCACCGACTGTGCGAAATGTATGTATGTATGCTGTCAAATCCCAGTCTTCTCAAAAGAGCCGTGTTACCTACTCGTACCGCTAAACCTGAGCTGATAGGGTTTAAAATCAATAATTCATGGAGAGCGAGTTGACAACCACGTATCATGGCAATACCCTAGGTCCACATAAAAACTGCATCCCAAATGGAGTCAACTTTGACCTTGACCTTGAATAAATTGCCAGTCCTCCCGACTCCTATATAATAGTGAATCAACAAACAAGGACAAGCGAGCGTACCTTTACTTATAGTTTTATAGTTGAACACATGGTTCACTGTGTACTACTTCATACACATTTTATATCTCGTCCACTTATTTTATGTTTAAATACTGAAGATGTCATATATGTATGTATGTATGTATGTATGTATGTATGTATGTATGTATGTATGTATGTATGTATGTATGTATGTATGTATGTATGTATGTATGTATGTATGTATGTATGTATGTATGTATATATATATATATATGTGTATGTATAAATATATATATATACAATATATATATATATATATATATATATATATATATATATATATATATACACAATCTAGATTTACTATGCTAACTAAAAGCTGCTATCAATCTATCTATATAATGCATAAATACATGCACACACAAACAAACACAAATATATAGATGTTAATAGAGATATATAGCAACATACATACATACATACATACATACATACATACATACATACATACATACATACATACATACATACATACATACATACATACATACATACATACATACATACATACATAATATTATCATAGTTTTGTTATTGTCTGTTACACATTTCGTTTTTATTACTACAGACACATAGTAAAGCAGTGGTTGATTTGTAGAATTCACTTTAGGGTCAGTGCACTTCTGAACTGAACATGTCTTTTATAGGGCAATCGAACAGTGTACCGTAGTTAAACTATTAAGGTTATACGATTCTGTCCAAAGTCATTTGACTCGTCTCTTCATCGGGCTGTGATGATAAGATATATTGGGCCATTGTATGCTTCGAGGGTCTTTGTGAGCGCACTTTTCCACACGGTCAAGAACTAGAAACAGCAAATCCAAATCAGTCGAACAAGTGAAATAAATTAGGAAATTTGTAGAAGAGGAGCAACATCTGTAGTTCAAATTGAGTTTCCATGACAACTGATCTCGGATGACAGATCTTCCTAATACCTGCACATTACAGACTACGATCAAAATGTCCCTGCCACTCTTGTCCATTCTGTAAGGAAGCAGCCAAATCGACCCAACGTTAGCTGAACATAGCCTTTTACATAAATTGCTATCTTGTCTTCTCGTAAGGTTTAATGGGGAAATCGGCATCGAAGATTTACTTCTTGCGTCTCCGAAGAAATCACTGCGGTGAGTCACGGAACACGATAGGCAATTCAGCCCCGCTCGACGCTGAGCTGAGAGGAAGTCGCTCTCATCAATTTGTTCCATTTTTACTCGAATGTCAAGTCAATTTCCATTCCAGAAAGAGCCGTGACAGGTGGAAAACATATATGCGTAATATACCCCTTGCCGCTTTTTGTACCTCTGGATTGCAGACGTCGATAGCCATCTGTTAGAGGTATTACACCAGTCAACGGTGAGAGCATGCGGCACTTTCGTTTTGATGTAAAAAAGACATCTTCCGGTAACATTCAAAACAGTGGCGGTGACATCTTTGGCAAAATGCGCAAGAATGAATAATTGTTCTGTCACGCATGCGCAGGAGCTGCTACATCCTCGCCGACTAACCAAGTTAAGCGAAAGATTTCTAACACGCAGAGTCTAGCCCCGTGATATTTTACCACTCGAATGGAGATCTACAATTTGAATATGAAAAATGGGGCTAGCATCTCCTGAACGAGCGTATATCCGTAATGGTATTCCAATGTCAATGTCACATTTGAAAGTGAAACTGTCACCATCACGCTTGAGTGGTAACATCAATTTGACGGTCATCTTTTAAAGTGCAAACTTTGCAACGTCTTTGGCGTGTATAAAACAATATTTATGGTCACTTATCGACGCTTAAACTTGCTTCACGACTTTGAATGCTCGTCAGTCTGTTCGCTAGATGATTTACGTTTCGTGACTTGCGTTTTAAATGCTATTATATCATAAAACTTAATTTATAGGACACCGCCACCCGAGGGGAAATATCTTGGGTCAATGTCCCGATTCGATAAATTCTGTCTTCATTTTCGGCCGCGTTTTTTTTTTTTTTTTTGAAATATCTAACGCCGCTTTGTGTGTTAATGTGCGTCAAATTACCTATTTAACTGCAGTTCAAGGTACAAACTGACACTGTTGAACTAAAGAACTGTTTAATTCACTTTGTGCTGATAAAATCCAATCTACTCCAATCACGTCACAGCGTTTGTCATCGATTTCATCATTACGTCATCGGTGATCCTCTTGCAGGGGAAAAAACAATACCAGCGATCGATTTGGGCGAGTGATCAGACTGCACAACAGACTCGGCCTTCGCCTCCAGTCTGTAACCCGTAAACTCCTATTGCCGACACCATCCGCGCTTGAGCCGACATGAAAAATCGTCCACAGTGCCTGGGGCCGTTCCAGTTATCGCTGCCGGGACATTCATCATACCGTGCGCCTTCATCTAAACCGCCGTCGTGACAACGTCTGACCTTTGCGGACACTAACATTTGAATTCCGCAATTTGCAGTAATGATAATTTAATAACTAGGCTTTGCACCTGTTACCGCCGTGTAATGACTAGGCAACAGCTAGATGGCCTAGTACGCCTCGCTGCTGTACAATGCCCTCATTTTCTTGTACACTGATCGAAACTGGGATATAAATCCGTACAATACCACCGACAATGAATGTTTTACCACGATAAACTTCATTTTATTCCATTTTTATTTACTTTTCTCTAAGGACAGCACTTAGGACAGGCAGACAGATGTATTTGTAGGCTGTCTAGTAAATGATAGATGGATGGATGGATGGATGGATGGATGGATGGATGGATGGATAGATGGATGGATGGATGGATGGATGGATGGATGGATGGATGGATGGATGGGTGGATGGATGGATGGATGGATGGATGGATGGATAGGAAGAAGGTAGGGGAGGGATGGTTGATTGGATTATTTAGATTCATTGATTGATTCTGGTTGACTGATTGATGACAGACATTCGAACAGAGAGAACTTGAGGAGATTGATAAATATTTGAGATAAGGTACCGGCAGATAATATTCCCTGGTGGTTCATTCTATAAGCTGATCTCACATCAAAATGTTCCTTTCGCCAATACACGAATTATGTAATTACCCATGGATGGGTATTCCAAAAACCATCATTATCATTATTTGGTTATGTGGAGACGAGTAAGTATGTACATACCTATGCAAATATATACGTATGCATTAGGATATGCTTATGTAGACAATCGTTCGCATGATAACAATTATATTGAAACCGAATAACAACATCAAAGACAAATTAGCAATTCACTAACACATTTTCTTGAAAGCAATTTTGAATAGTTCATATTATCAAAGTAAGGCAACTCGGTTGAGAGGACCTTAAATCTTTGTCATTTGTCACAGGTACGTATAAAGGCAGCATCGCATTAACATACACACGTGCATACACACATACACACATACATACATACATACATACATACATACATGCATACATACATACATACATACATACATACATACATACATACATACATACATACATACATACATACATACATACATACATACATACATACATACATACATACATACATACACATACATACATATACATACATACATACATACATACGTACGTACGTACATAGAGACATACAGACATAGAGACAGACGCACAAAGATATTTACAGACATACATACATGCAATCGATAATCATGATACCTTTCTTATATAACACTTCGGGTTTCATTTAAGACTGGTTTAGGTCGAAGAAAATAAACGCAAAGAACTTCACAATCACCCCTGCAACATTTCTCAATTTTGGTCTGTTCGTAAACACTCCATGTATATGTACATGTAATGTGCATGATTCTGTTGACAATTGAACTCAAGTCACTATATCAATGTGGCTATACTTGTACGGGGAGTGTGAACGATTATGAAAACTAATCATTTCCACATGTTTACCCCCCCCCCCCCCGTTTGAATCTTTGTGCAGGCCCATCTCTACCATATAGAACAACTATGCCGGTGAATGGGGTACGGAAGTAAACCATGTAACCGGAGACAGGGCAAAAATATTAAAAAAAAATTGAATTGCAAATACAATTCATCATCAACCTCGTATCATCACACATTGAATAAATTAATTGAAAATAATATTTGTGTATGTTTTTCTCCTGTATTGTATATTTACTCAGCATTCATTGTCATGAACTGAGTATGATTCCAAAAATAGCTCGTCGCTATATTTGTGTGGCCTTGATTCTCGAAAATTCGCATCGCTAGAACGAAGTTGTCAAATGGGGTATTGATAAAAATATTTTATTTTACGTTCACTTCTGTAACATATGGGTTACATAGTATAGTGAATGTCCTTATTATTCCATGAGCGCACTCCAGTAAATGCTATTTGACCTTTGACCCCGAACTGTTTCGCATTAAACACCTGAAAACCTGATTCAATCAGATCATTTTTTTAAAAATAATATCGATGATTAAGTCACAACATACACAAATACTGGACAAAAATATTTTGAACTTATGTGGAATAACACTGTTAAAGTACAATTTCATCACTGCGCAAGCTGAATTGTTCGTTCCATACGCTCAACTGACGCGTTAGATTGGTCACCAATCAGGACACGAACGTGTGACTAAATCTTCCTACAGGGCTTGTTGAAAACACTAATTTTTTCACTTTGCTCGTAAAATTGGACTTCAAGGTGCCGTTACACTTGACCGACAGACTTTATTTTCAAAGATACATTTCTTATCAAAGATTACATGAAACCCCTTCATACTACATATTTTCAAAAAGCAGAGAATCTAAAGTTTATTATGGTAGCAATAGTTTACTCGAAGGGGGCACATATTTGGAGTAGAAAAGCTCAATTTTGGTATTAACGATAATAATGAATTGAAGTCAAAAACTTGATACTACTTAAAATTATGAAATTGAATAGCTCATTTTAATTTAGAGTATATTTTGAAAAAACGACCATTTTGTTGTGCATTTTGATCTACTTTCATTTTTAAATGGCAAGGGTTGAAAGACTGACTATCAAAAGAGTGACTGAAATCATAATCAGCAAAGTTGAAATGACTCTCATTAGAAATATAAGAATTTTATTGCCCAACAAAATTGTGATTTTCTATATAGTGTTTAAGGTAGTATGCGCCTCGAAAGTGAAAGATTTAAACTTTTGCTCATACTTTCCTTAAGAAATCTTTCAACTGTACTCTTTCAAAATCAAGAATAAAAATCGGGGGTCACCGTGCAAATATTAGTACTAGAGAAACAAATAACCCAAGATTTACAGAAATTTGAAATTCAAAATGGCCTCCATTTCTGTTATTCCTATGGAGAAATATAAATTTTCGAATTTCGAAAAACTAAGCCGGTGAAGAGTTTTCTTACACCAAGAGCTTTAAAATGAACCCCCACAAGTTGTAGATCAGAAAAGAATTGTAAAAGTTTGAGAATCCGAATATCTCTCCCTGAGGCGCATTTTAGCTTAAATAAGATAATGTGAAAATTTCACAAAATTTGACACAGAATGAGTTAAATGGTTTTGAAACGTTGAAAACGGGAGAAAAAAGAAGCCAGGGAATCGGGTGATTTACATAAATATACATACATTTACATACCTTTCTCACCCAACTTACGACTGTTTGTCACGCTGAAAGGTGAATCTAACCAATACTTTAATCGTGGGTTTAACAATTAATGAAAAGTTCATGAATCTTTGCAGATAAAGTGATTCTCAGCGAAATACGCTGTGTGCAACGCCACCTTCAAAGATGTGTAATAACAAGGTTATAAGAAAAAAACGGGTTTTATGCCAGAGTACATAGTACGGCGGAGGCGGTAATCCGTGACGTGTTAATACTGAAGCGATCAATGTATGAGGACATAAACCCTGGTATTTTGTGTTTAACCTTTATATTTGAAACGATTTTCATTACTTTATTAGTTCAGACCTCCAAATTGCTGCAGTTTCTTAGAAAGATATAATTCCATTGTAAATATTCTCGCTATCACGTAGTTTGATGATCATTGAATCCATTTACAATTTTTCCATGTAAAGGCGTTAATATGATTGATATTTTGATGACATGATGGATGATAGTGTTTGTCAATTACGACACAACTGTCAATGAATGAGAATAATCCCTGACATATGATCTGAAAAAAATTCCCGTCATTAATTTCCACGCATGGTAAATTTTAATCAGGAAAACAAGAACATTTGATTGAATTAATCATCATGAATGTCAGTTGCGTTTTCTGAGAGAAGTCTTAACATTTATAAACAAACCCTTATATTGGAAGCTGACATGCTCAAACACGGCGATAAAACGAAATTAAAGGCATGTATCTTTCATACGTCGGTTTATGAGGAATTACCCGGATGAAAAGGCCATTCTTTTGTTTATCACGTTCTTTAGCTTGATACTTAGTTAATCTATCATTCATTAATTATTGCAGTTGTTACTTTTTTCGGTACATAATGTCTTCGCCTAGAGGGATCGACTTATACAGCAAAAATTGTGCAAAACTGAAACTGAAAAAGTATTAGTTGAGGGAGGGGAGAGGCATGCCAATATAAAAACTGCATGTCCCCATTCCAACCGTCTCTCCCTCCCAAAGTTTAAAGGCCCATCCCTAACACTCGATTCTGTATGGAATGCCGCCGGGCCGTTTTTGTTTGATAAACTACAGCGTTTGCAAAACAATGCAATATATGTCGTAAAGGGTCTAAAGAAATTCAATAGTGCGTCAGAAGACGCTATAACAGAACTACATTGGCTGCTTGTAAAAGCCCATTGTAGAATTTGAAATCATTTTACTAGTTTACAAAGTATATGATTGATTGTAAAGGTATTGACATGTATCATTCAAAAACAAATAGCAGTCGGAATTTATGTGTAAAACGTTCTTTTCATGAGATGAATGATAGGGCATTCGCCATTTGTGGAACCTACTCTTCGGAATTCGATTGCCGAACAACTGAAATGTGTTCACAATTCAAGCGCATGTTAAAAGCACATCTTTCTCAAATACTACAATCTGTTTTAAATAGTCGTTTTAAGATTTACAATTGTCTGGAGTTTTTAGAACTTTAATTTGACACTGAGCACTCTTCTATAAATTTCTATTTTAAGGTGTTGTATTTGTATATCTTTATGATAGAACAGTGCTGGCGCTTTAGAAAATTAATTAAAGTTGAATGTTAAATGTTAATAAGCAGACATAATTGATATCTTGCCTGGTTTGCGAAATTTTTGGAGGAAAGACGCGGACTTTCTCACTACAGAGACGAATCAATAACAAAACTACACACGGATATGGTCACATCTTATTGGTTGCTTAACCCTTTCACCCCCAGTTCCCTGTATACAGGTCCAACTTTACCATAGAAAACAATGGATTTGGGACAAACCATGGTGGTGAAAGGGTTAAGGTAGATCGCGACTCGGGGACATATATTCGGACTCTCAACCTTTATAATTTCTTTTCCAATCTACCACTTGTGGGATTTCATTTTAAAGCTCTTGGACAAAGAAAAACCTTCACCGTCTTAGTTTTCCGAAAATCCAAAATGTAATTTTTCCCGATTGAGTTAACACAAGGGATGGCGGCCATTTTGAATTTCAGAAATAGCGAAATGTTGGGTAATTTGTTTCGCTGGTTCAAAAATTTGCACGTTGACCCCTGACTTTCATTGTTGATTTGGTAAGGGAATGGTTAAAAGTTTTATTTAGGAAAGTTTGAGCAAAAGTTTAAGTCTTTCATTTTCGAGGCGCATACTACCTTAATCAAGATTTTCAACTTTTTTCAGCATCGTCTGCATGGTCGTTAAATTTTTTGACACAGAAACGCGCGCACGCAATATATACAAGTGGTGAAACTTTCATACTAAATACGACTTGAAGTCAAATGGTACCAGCGCTGAAATTAAATGGACGTTGGCTCTTACTCTGGAAGATCTTAAAAACATGCCCTGAGACTAGAAAGACATGACCCACAACACAGGTGCCCTTTTATATTTCACGTGGGCGATACCTTCAGCTGAGACTAAATATATAAATTGGAGCTTGACGTTTGTTTATAAAAACGCGTCGGCACGAGTGTCCATCGATTGATAGGTCCGAGTTAGAAAGGTAGTTAGCACGGGCAGGCAGGTAGTAAGGAGTAGGTAGGTAGGTAGGTAGGTAGGTAAGTAGGTAGGTAGATAGCTAGCTAGGTAGATAGGTAGCGAGCTTGCTAGGTAAGCAGCCAGCTAGCCAACCAGCCAGTAGGTAGGTAGGTAGGTAGGTAGGTAGGTAGGTAGGTAGGTAGGTAGGTAGGTAGGTAGGTAGGTAGGTAGGTAGGTGGGTGGGTGGGTGGGTGGGTGGGTGGGTGGGTGGGTGGGTGGGTGGGTGGTGGTGGGTGGATGGATGGATGGGTGGGTGGCTAGGAAGGTAAGCATCCAGCCAGCCAGCCAGCCAGAGGGTAACTGGATAGAGATGGTGTAAAGGTAAGAATTATATAGGATTACTTTCCTTCAATTCCAACACGTAAATTACAAGGATTATTTACAATTTATCACAATCATTTACAGTTAACCACAATTATTTCACATAATTGTGACCATTACGATAATTATTGTTAATCGATTTGACATGGATGGTTGACATCGTGGAATTGATCTCCCGTACATGATTTTAAAAAGAAAATATTGAGTCAAAAATAAAATGTTTGTCTGAAAGCGTCTAATTCTTTGTATTGTTGACTATTTTTCTATGAATCCTCGACTTTTTCTTTCCTACTTTGCTCACCGTTGTGTTGTTTACCTCGGTATTTTACAACCTGCAGATGTCTATGATGAGCTTGTCTGCCGGGTTTCCCTGAAATGTGCCGTGCAGTAAACGCAAATATTCAGCCCGACCTTCATGCAGGTACACTGTCCAGTTCACTGTGCACTGGTACCATGCACAACACGTATATAATGGAACATAGACTATAGACTAGCCTTTGTGCGTGCGCTGTAATGGACCGTTTGTAGTATATGCACCGAAGCTAGGATTTCGTGACTCAGAAAAAATAATTCCATTCACAAATATATAAACGGAAAAAATATGGTATTTTGAGTGCTACATGCGTTCACATTCAGCTAAAGACAGCACATCTGTTACGCCTTTCACTCTGTAAATACGGCTATTACCAAAGAGGGCTTATTTTCCAAAAGGTATAAACGTAGATGAAGTTACGAACCGACTTGATAGTGCATTGACCCATGGTTCAACTTTTGAGTTGTGTAGTTATCGATTTTGGCAATATGTTATATCATGTAATTATTGTGATATTTAATTTCTTTTCAGTTTCTGAGGTCAGTTCATGTTTATTCCCGATTTCAGCTTTATCTATATTTCTTTTCCCGTGCACGAGTGGCTGCGCGTCGCATAGCGCTGATGGTAAGTAAATCAACAGGGCTTCAGATTGCCGTTTTAGCTGATGTACCTTACACGACACTTGAACAAAACCAGTCGAGGCAAAGTCAGTAATGGCTCCAAACACGCAAATAAACGCAAGCACACTTCGAGACACGCAAATTTGCACGAAGAAAAGTTCTGAAAGCCTCCGCCCCGCCGACAAAAAAACACCAAATAATTAACCTAATTGCGTTCGAATCAGAATGCGGCAATAACGGAAATCGGCTTCGATAAAAGGAAGGAGTCTATCTTTATTGTCCTTTTTATATTACTAGCTCTTTCAGTCATACATTTAGTGTTTGTAGATGAATAGCTCTAAAGTTCAGTAAAGTTGAGTGAGTTTATTTCCATTTGGGTTCAATGATGCCGGCAAACCTACAGCAAGTGGCACACATGCATATTTCTATGGTTACTTTTACGAATTCAGTTACAACTATTATTTCAAAGGAGTTCACATTTCCGAACTTTTTTATTACTTTTATTGTTTTGTTTTTTTTTTAGTTTTTGGGGCTTTTGTGTGTTGATTTAGTAGGCTTTTGGTTCAATCAAATTTGTTTTTAAATGCGTTAGACAGCTTTCTGTAGATCGGATTGGATTAAGGTTGTATGCGCCTCGAAATTGAATGCCTTAAACTTTTGCTCAAACTTTCTTCAATTAAATTGTTAACCATTCTCTTACCAAATCAGAAATAAAAATCAGGGGTCATCGTGCGAAGTGTGGAACTAGACGAAAAAAGTTGGCAATGCCTAACGCCTAACGATATTGGAAATTCAAAATGGCCGCCATTTAAAATGGAGCGAAACGTGACAGAAAAACCATCGGTATTCAAGCATCCAAGGTCAATTTAAGCGCAAGAAAGTCCTCATCGTTTTGGCAAGTAGCCAACAGAAGAAGAGACGAGACAAGAGTATGTCCCCGTTTCCCTTTTTTCGACCGCAAGAAAAAGTTGAATTGCTCTTGAAAACATTAAAGATAGATGCCGATATCCCGCTAGACACCTTTCAGATTACACTTTTAAATTAAAAAGATAAATAATGAAAACATGTGACGGTTTCAGAATTCCAACACAAATTATTCATACTCACTTAATTTTTACCTCACCATTTTGGCGCAATCTTCCTGGGCAGTCGTTCTTTGCGCTTGCGCAGTGCATGTTCATGTAGTAACGTCAAAGGCGGGAGTAGACATGATGTCGGCAATCGCATGATAGTGATTCAGATTTTTTTGAGTGATTCGGGGAACAATTCTTCTCTTGCAGTGTCGTCTGCTCAATTTACACGAATAGCTTGACGATAAAATTACACGACGCAGTCAAATACGAGGTATTTTGCAGACTTATTTAATGAGAAGTTTTACCGCTGACAGCGTGGCTTGAATAAAATGGCACAGTTCCAAATACGTTTTTGAGGTTTCGACGAAGGCAATTTATTCTATCCGTCTGTCTGTCTGTTTGTCTGTCTGTCGGTCTGTCGCTATTTATGTATCACCCGAACTTTTGGCTCTGAAAATGTGAATAACTATCAACATAAACACCTTTAGAAGTGCTACGATAAGATCGTCCGTTTGCTAAACATGTATCACAATCTAAACGTCTCCATGAAAGACGAAAGAAAAGCCACACTGGAAGTGATGTAGTATTTTGGCAAGGTCAGAGGGAGAAGGATACATCAGGCTTATCTTACCAATCTCCATCCCTTTCAGCTTGCCTTCCAGTTCAAAGAAACATGATGCTCCTCTACTGAGAAATCCTCCGATACAAAGCCAGCGGATTGATCCATAGCTTGAGTCGGAAAGATATTAGGTAGTTCAAATCTAGGTACCAGCAAATTCGATTAATGTGGAAGACACTTTCTTGTAGAACTTCGGGGTCCCTGAAAAAAATATCAATGCTCAATTTTCCTGGATATCTGAAACATAGCCGTGAGACGCCGGGGGCACAGGACAGGTCGCCGTGTGTTGCTGATTGGGGCGTAAAGAATGAGCTCAATATTGCAGTCTGCAAGATGGCGTTGCCTACAAGGCAGTCAATGCCGACATTCGATTTCACAAGAAACACGCGAAAAATATGTGAATAAAACTTTACTGTGAATTATTCATAGGATTCAAGTTAATTTTCTACATCATGGGAGTTGAGTTAGCCTTCGTTTACAGGCGTTTTTAAATTCAACGATACACTTTTTCAAATGCAGATACGTGCGTTCTGTGTATGAAATATTATCGAAGCAAGGAATAAGCCTCGGAGTGATGAGGCGGACCTAACAGCCAGACAAAATTTCTTTTTCACTTCGACACTTTGCGCGGCATTATTAAAGTATGGATCATTTAATTGATCGGACTCAATCAAATCCTAAAGTACGATAACATCACGCTGGTCGTTTCTCACTCCAGTAGGCGTGCAATTTCTACTTGTTGAAGAATTGGCGCGAAAAATATGCCGCGTCTTCGCTTTGACATTAATTAACTTGCTCCTGTATTTCACATTAGATGCCGTCCCAGTCGGCGCTTCTGTGGCGCAAATTGCCCCCAAAGCAGCGTTAAATCGAAAGTCTTGTCTGTAGCTCCGTCTATTTATAGACCATTAAAATCTTCTGTAAGCACTATATATGGAATATACTACAACTACACCGAGAAAACGGTTGGAGTGTTGACAGTGATGCGACGAGATTATTTCGTCAGGATGAGTTAAAATCCTCGCATAGAGGACGACGAGGTTAATTATATCTTGTGGAAATATTTGATAAATAATATCGTGGCGGTATTGCGAGCCTGTCTGTGAAAGAGGAGCACAAATCGATTCCGACATTGCCGATCTGTCTCGACAGTAAGGCTCACATCAGCAGCATTGACTCGGGCAGTGAGAACGACTTAACTTCCGGGAGACACGAAGAAAACCGTAATATCGTGTTTAATCAGTGAACGAACAACGGGCAGAACTCCGGTGTTAACAGATATGTCTGCGGGTAATTTAATTTTCTCCGTTCCACACTGAGAGCTAGCTAGAAGAAAATTGCGTCTGTAGTTTGGAACGGAGGTTAGGTGAATTCCGTTGCTTCGATAAATACTGCGTTTGTGCGTCCATTCGTCAGATATACTGATAACACTGTGCAATTTGGCTTTTTTTACAAAACTAACTTTGTACGTGGGATATTGAATTAAAATAACTTTATTTACTCAGCCA